>NC_057809.1:267028883-267034855 GCF_018294505.1 Triticum aestivum | reverse complement strand
TAACACACCTCCTATGCCGTTACCACTACCACCGCAATGAATTTCAAAGGGTTAGTCAAAGTTGGGTAAAGAAAGCATGGGAGCATCAGTAAGCAAATTCTTAAGCTCATTAAATGCGCTATATTGAGATGGTCCCCAAACAAAGGGTGCATCTTTCTTACTCAAAGCATGTAAAGGGGATGCAATGCTTCTAAAATCCATAACAAATCTACGGTAGAAATTGCCTAACCCAAGGAAGCTTCACACTTGTGGCAAATTGATTTGTTGTGGCCAAGTTTTAATAGCATTGATCTTAGATTCATCTACATGAACACCCTTAGAAGACACAACGAAACCCAAGAAAACAAGCTTATCAACACCAAAAAGGCATTTGTCCATATTAGCATAAAGGCGCTCTTTTCTAAGAGTTTGCAACACGGTTCTAAGATGGGTGACATGATCTTTGAGAGATTTGCTAAATACAAGAATATCGTCAAAATAGGCCATAACAAATACACCAATGTATGGGTGAAGAACGAAATGCACGACTTGCATGAAAGTACTGGGTGCTTCGGATAAACCCATTGGCATAACAAGACATTCATATAAGCCAAATTTGGTCTTAAATGCGGTTTTGCATTCATCACATTCTTGGATGCATATTTGATAGTAGCCACTTTTAAGATCCATTTTAGAGAATTTGTGGCTCTGCTAAGCTCATCTAGCATATCATCTAGGCGTGGAATGGGGTAATGGTAACGCATGGTAATAGCATTGATAGGACAACAATCGGAACACATGCGATACGTACCATCTTTCTTAGGAACAAGGATTTCCACGATGTCACAAGGGCTCAAACTTTCTCGTACATGGTCGTTGTCGATGAGTTGTTGTACTTGTCGTTGGATCTCCTTAGTTTCTTCGGGATTGACGCGGTAGGGAGCCTTATTAGGAAGGGGTGCTCCGGGGAAGAGGTCTATGGGGTGTTCGATGCCTCCAAGAGGAGGTAGACCCGGAGGTAGCTCATCGGTGAATACATCTTGAAGCTATAGTGATTCATTCGCCCGTTGTGGATGACACCTTGGTCAAATTTCCATGGTCATCCAAGAAGGAGGTGGGAAACGGACATCAGAACGACAATCCAAAGTGTCTTCGTATGCTCGGATCTTGAAGGAAACTTGCACAGTATGCTTGACTTGGATAGTGCCAGAGTCGCTTAGCCATTGGACCTTGTAGGGATGTGGGTGCTTCATCTTGACAAATTGGAGCTTGGATCATAATTCTTCACTTGCCAAGTTATGGAAACTCCCTCCATCGATGATGACCTTCACGAACCTTCCATTGATGACAGTCTTGGTGTGGAAGATATGGCATCTTTGGTCTTCTTGTTGTTGATGTTGAAGTCTCAAGACCTTGGAGACAAAAAGAGTGGGGCTCGAATCTTCATCACAAAAGGCTTGATCAGCTTCATCTTCGTTCACTTGCCGGTGCATGACCACTTGCACAAGGGCTTCCATTTCCTCTTCACTCATGGAGTCATAGGTTTTGTCATCGTTGAGGATCATGGTGCGCTTGTTGGTACACTCGAAGGACTTATGGCCTCGGCCGCTGCATATGAAGCATTTGATGGAACTTGTCTTAATGGTCTCATCGGTTGGAGTAGATGATGGAGTCGTTGCTTGTAGGTTGAAATTTTCAAAGTTGCTTTTACTTGCTTGTAGTAGGAGGACGACTTGAGGTTGTCGAAGTTTTCTTGTAACTTGACTTGTCGTCGTTGCTTGTAGAAGGATTGGTTGAGGTAGAAGGTGTTGGAGTCGTTGAAGCTTGGTTGTTGGAGAAACTATAGCTCTTGGAAGAGTACATGGCGTACTAGAAGTGAACTTTCACTTTGATGAGGACATGACTAACAAAGTTACACCCACATCCCCTATTGATACATATACATGACCAATTACTAGAGCTCGCGCACGCCAATTAAATTACCAGGTACTTTCATTTCTTGGTAATGATTCTAATGTTCGTGAGAATATGATGCTTCCTAAATTGGATACATTTGTTTTGCTTACAAATGAAGGACCTAGCTTGGACAAGAAGGATGATCATTGGAGCAAGATCAAGCATGGAGATGATGGCATGCGCAAGGGGGACAAGAACGGAGTTACAAGTGATGATTTCAGGATTATGAAGCCACCATAATGAGTGTGTGAAGCCTTGGACAAAATATACAAGATGCCACTTCATAAATTTCGTCCAGAGGCTATTGTAGGTGCTGCGTCACCTATTATTGGGCCAGGCCCATGTAATTTCTAAATACTTGAGTATAGGCCGTTTTCAGAGTCCGTATGTGTGGGGAAACAAGAGTTAGGGTAGGTTTCGGACCCCTCCTCAAAGGGCCACGAAATTCCCCCATCTTCCTCCATATATACAGCCCTTAGGGCGTCCTTTAGACTTTGGGTTTTATTTAGATTAAAGTTCACCATAGCTGCAACTTCGCGTTCTTCATTTGTGTTCAACGACCAGACAAAGAAGTCACAGAACCCCACCTTGATCAATAAAGTTTTCTCTTATATTCGCAATATCCAGATTGCAATCTTAGTTTCTTGCTTGTTCTTCATTTGCCTATAGGAAAAAGACCTTTGTGGTCAGGTTGATCGTGCTCCGGCATGGTCAATAACCTCTCAGAGCTGGTTTAGCAATTGCTAAGGCGTGACGTCCTCGCACGTTCGTAGTCGGATCGTCAAAGTCGAATTCCTCCAAAACGATAGCCACCATCTCATCGAAACACGGGACACATTTGCCTCTATCAAGTGGCATCCGATTTCCAGGTTGATCGGTGAGATTTTACAGTTTTTCGTAGTTTAGATCGAGTATGTTCGTCATACCTACAGTCCACGAAAAATCCACACACACAAAAAATTACGGTTAGTTCATCATATCCGAACCAATCTGAGCCTTTGCATTAACTTTTTAGGGTTTTTGCTTTGCTGAATTTGCGGTTGCATCATCGTGTCTAGTTGCTGGTCTTAGCGTCTAGTCTTTTAGAGTTGCGTGTTCCGCTCATAAGTTGTCACGCCGCCGCCGCACCATCATCATCGTCCCTCCATCTACCGCCACCAATCCGTATCTATATACCACCACCAATCCGTATCCATATACCACCACCGATCCATATCCGTATACACCATCGCTGCCATATACAACCGCCGCTGCCATATCCTACCATCTTATATCCACCACCAATCCGAGTTCCTTTCATATTAGGTTTTTTTTTGAGATCCATCTAATTTCCGTTTCGTGTTTCCTTGCCTGAGTAGGTTTCGGAAAAAAAAAGTCTGGAGACCCCCGAGCAGTTTTTAGGCCAAAATTTTCGCAGGCAAAAATAGTTTTCCTATCTTATTTTTAGGCTTTTCTGAGTCTTTTGAGCCACATGCCATCATAGTGATTTTTTGTCGCACTTTTTCGTCGTCATTTCCCTGATTTCCAAAAAAATAGTCAAAAAATTCACTACCCATCCTGTCAGTTTGACCTAGGAAGAGTTTTGAGACACTCGCCATTATAGTGATTTTTCGCAAAAAAATGAGGAGCGCAAAAAAACAGAGTGAATTTTTCCCAGTGTGCTTTTCCCTTGTTTACGTGTCGTGCCGTGATTTTGTTCGTGTTCTAGGCTGCGTCTCTAGTACGGTCTAGCCTAGGACCAGCACAGTACCATCGTTGAGCGTTTATTCAACTTTGCATCTCTGAATTGATTATTGCTGACCCTTTTTGCTACCATATTATAAGCCTTCCTAGATCCACATACATCTACATCGTGCGTTTGACTCTCCCTGGTAATTGTTGTATTCAAGCTTTGAGAGTTTTGACTACAACGGTTGCCGATCACCGCCTACTGTTGGGTAAGAACTGGTAATAATTTGAGATTTTCTTGACGGATTTGTGACGCCCCACCACTACCATTTTCTAGTAGTCTGTAGGATCATATTCTTGTGTGTTTCTATTGCTGCTAACCATGGCAAGATCACAAGTCGATGAGACTGACTGGGAGAACATGATGAATAAGGAATTGCATGATAAATTTCATCAAATGATGACTGAACAGGTGCAAGATGTGTTGAACAATTTTGAAGAGGCCATGGATAAGATAACTGGCTTTGAGAAGACGTTCGAAACAAAGTTCGATAACAAATTTAATGAACTGCTTGCGCGTATTCCACAACCACCACCAGCTGCACCTACCGCACCTCTACAACAACAACAACAACAACAACAACAACAACAACAACAACAACAACAACAACAACGACGACGACGACGACGAGGACGACGACAACGACGACTACCTCCACGTCACGAAACATCACTCCGCCGAGCGAGTTGTGTCCCTCTTGGGCCTGGCCAAACTTTTGGTGCTTCTGTTGATACTTCTATGGCTCCTGCTCCTGATGCGGAGGAGGAGTATTATGCGGGAGATTACGAGGATGAGGTTGATCAAAATCAGAACTACGTGCAACCACCAGCACCACAGCCACTAGGTCGTCCACATGCAAATAATGGCAATGGTAGGGCTCCCCCTTAGGTACGAGATCATGACCATATCCCTAAACTAAAATTGAATATTCCACCATTTGAGGGTAGATACGTTCCTAATATATATCTTACTTGGGAGTTACAAACCGAACAATGTTTTACATGTTTAGAATATCCCGAGAGAGACGTGTTGCTGCTACACTTTGTCCTTTCACTGGTTTTGCTTGTGTGTGGTGGTCTGAACATCGTGGATTATATCCGAATAATATTCCAACTACTTGGGCTGCCTTGAAAACTGCTATGCGTACTCATTGGGTTCCACCATATTATCAGCGTGAATTACATCAAAAATTGCAGCGTAATACATTGGTCTTCCAAGAAACAAAACTCGGTATCCTTATCCACCGCCGAAGCGGAATACATTGCCGCTGGTTCATGTTGTGCTCAATTACTTTGGATGACCCAAACTCTTAAAGATTATGGGATTTATGTGAAACATGTTCCACTGCTTTGTGACAACGAAAGTGCTATCAAAATTGGTCATAATCCTGTACAACATTCTCGAACTAAGCATATTGAAGTTCGTCATCATTTCATTCGAGATCATGTTGCTAAGGGTGACATTAATCTTAAGCACGTTCGCACCGATAAGCAATTAGCGGATATATTTACAAAACCTCTTGATGAGAAAGTATTTTGCAGGTTGAGAGGTGAATTGAACATCATTGATGCTTCGAACTTGGATTAGAAACTCCATTGGATACATGCAAGACATGAGCTTATGACTAATCCATGATATATCTCTCATGATGACTATCTTATGTCTTGGATATATTTGTACCTTGCATGTTGTCTAACCCATGTAGGTGCTTGGTTGAATCTAATTCCATGAGATTGCGACTCACTCACATCTTGAGCAATCTCTACATCACCAAGACTCTACACAATGGTGGTTGAAGACAAGGAAGTACAAAACCATTCAAACATATCCTTTGACAAATTCTATGTTGAGCTTCATGATTGTCATTTTTGGATACACAAGTGCTCTTCCTTGCAAGAACTAACCCATGTAGGTAGATGAACTCAAACTCCAAGTGGTGCTCCCAACTCTTGACGAGCTACATCAACCTTGAGCACCCACACAAGTTCAACTACATGAGCAAGAACCACACCACCACCCAAGGTATGTTATTCCATCTTAGAGAAGCTTTACTCCAAGACATGAGTCAAAGCAACTCAACAATATGTGAATACATCAAGATGCTTAAACGAAAAATGGTAACCCCATTTTGAGCTTAAACGATGAGTATGACCTATGATCAAGTGTTCTCACTTGACTCCTAAGTCAATATACTCTAACATAGGTGACTATGTCACCGCCCAACTCTAGATGAAGTTCTCTTGTGTTCTTTTCTGTGTTATTGCATTTGTCTCATGCATGTTTATTTTCTTTCTCTTTTCAAAAAAAA
>NC_057809.1:266996311-267000451 GCF_018294505.1 Triticum aestivum | reverse complement strand
GGGACTTGGTAGGCTGGCTAATGCTCCATGCGTCAGACGTCCGACAAGCTTTGGTAGTCCGATGGATGGAAGTTCCCTGGCAGCTCTTCTTCTTGTTCCTTGTACTTGTTTTCCTCGCTGCCTAGTCCGTTGAGTGTAGCTATTCCGTGGCCTTCCTCCAAGTACCTGATCACAAATATGATCTCCGCTTGAGGTAGTAGCCATGTCTCATGTGAAGAAAGTGGTAGTTCGGAGAGGAGCGAGTTCACCTTATCTTCGATAGCCTTTGCTCGAGATATTGTCATTGGTCCAAGTGGTGTCGTGGGAGATGTAGGTAGGTCCATGGGGATGACCTTGGGATGCTCTGCATCATCTCCCTCCCTTGGGAAAGATCCGACCTCGGATCGAAAGCTTCATCACCAGGGTAGGGAGAGAGATCTTTGACATTGAAGACATCGCTCACGTTGTAGTTGCTCCGCGGGAGGTTGATCTTGTAAGCATTGTTGTTGTTGTAGCGTGCTAGCACCTTGAAGGTTCTGCCGGCTCGAGGAAGAAGCTTTGACTTGCGTTCATTGTGGAAGCAGTCCTTGCAAAGATGTAGCCACATGAGATCTCCAATCTTGAATATCATGGGTTGCTTATTGAAGTTGAGCTTGGTCGTGAGTCCTTGTACTTGGTGCTCGATGGTGTGCCTTGTATCTTCATGCATATTCTTGAGGTAGGTGACTCGGGCACTCACGTCCATGTTGATGCACTCTTGTAGTGGTAGAGGAAGAATGTCCAATGGGGACAACGGGTTGAAACCATAGACAACCTCGAAGGGGGACTTGCCAGTAGTGGAATGTCTTACGCGGTTGTAGGCATACTCGGAGATGGGTAGGCACTCCTCCCACTCCTTGATGTTCTTCTTGATTAACACGCGTAGGAGAGTGGACAGTGTTCGGTTTGTCACCTCCGTTTGGCTGTCGGTTTGAGGGCGGTATGCCAAAGAGAGCAAAATCTTGATTCCGAGCTTGGCGCATAAGGTCTTCCAAAAGTAACTCAAGAACTTGACGTCGCGGTCCGAAACAATCATCTTTGGCACTCCATGTAGGCCCAAGATTTCCCTACAAAAAAGATTTGCAACATGAGAGGCATTGTCTATCTTGTTGCACGGTATGCAATGTGCCATTTTAGAGAATCGGTCCACAACAACAAAGACGGAATCTTTGCCATTTCTAGTTCGAGGCAAACTAAGTACAAATTCCATACTAATATCTTCCCATGGGTGATATGGAATAGGAAGTGGCATATAAAAGCCATGAGATTGAGCTTTCGACTTAGCTTTGCGGCATATAGAGCGTCGGTTGGTGAAGCGTGATACGTCGCGGAACATCTTGGGCCAATAATACTTCTTGGAGAGCATAGCAAATGTCTTGTCACGTCCAAAGTGTCCCATTAGTCCTCCTCCATGAGATTCTTGCAAAAGTAACAAATGAAGAGACGACTCGGGATGCAAAGTTTGGTAGCTCTCATAAGATAATCATCCTCGATGTAATAGTGTTCCCAAGATGTATGCGTCAAACACATGGCATAAGAAATAGCAAAAGTAGGATCATGCGCATACAAGTCTTTTATGTGCTCAAAGCTAATGACATTCCATTCAAGTTTGGTAACAATCATACATATACGGGAAAGCGCATTGGCCACAACATTTTCCTTACCTTTGATATACTTGATGACATAGGGAAATGACTCAATGAATTCACTCCACTTAGCATGATGCTTGTTCAACTTAGTTTGAACTTTAAGGTACTTAAGCATCTCATGGTCGGTATGATTTATAAATTCATGAGGGTGGAGATAAAGTTCCCACTCACACAAAACTCGCAATAAAGCATATAGATCTTTATCATAGATGGGATAATTGAGTTGCGCTCTGGAAAGTTTTTCACTAAAGTAAGCTATGGGTCACTTCTCTTGCGTTAACACACCTCCTATGCCGTTACCACTACCACCGCAATGAATTTCAAAGGGTTAGTCAAAGTTGGGTAAAGAAAGCATGGGAGCATCAGTAAGCAAATTCTTAAGCTCATTAAATGCGCTATATTGAGATGGTCCCCAAACAAAGGGTGCATCTTTCTTACTCAAAGCATGTAAAGGGGATGCAATGCTTCTAAAATCCATAACAAATCTACGGTAGAAATTGCCTAACCCAAGGAAGCTTCACACTTGTGGCAAATTGATTTGTTGTGGCCAAGTTTTAATAGCATTGATCTTAGATTCATCTACATGAACACCCTTAGAAGACACAACGAAACCCAAGAAAACAAGCTTATCAACACCAAAAAGGCATTTGTCCATATTAGCATAAAGGCGCTCTTTTCTAAGAGTTTGCAACACGGTTCTAAGATGGGTGACATGATCTTTGAGAGATTTGCTAAATACAAGAATATCGTCAAAATAGGCCATAACAAATACACCAATGTATGGGTGAAGAACGAAATGCACGACTTGCATGAAAGTACTGGGTGCTTCGGATAAACCCATTGGCATAACAAGACATTCATATAAGCCAAATTTGGTCTTAAATGCGGTTTTGCATTCATCACATTCTTGGATGCATATTTGATAGTAGCCACTTTTAAGATCCATTTTAGAGAATTTGTGGCTCTGCTAAGCTCATCTAGCATATCATCTAGGCGTGGAATGGGGTAATGGTAACGCATGGTAATAGCATTGATAGGACAACAATCGGAACACATGCGATACGTACCATCTTTCTTAGGAACAAGGATTTCCACGATGTCACAAGGGCTCAAACTTTCTCGTACATGGTCGTTGTCGATGAGTTGTTGTACTTGTCGTTGGATCTCCTTAGTTTCTTCGGGATTGACGCGGTAGGGAGCCTTATTAGGAAGGGGTGCTCCGGGGAAGAGGTCTATGGGGTGTTCGATGCCTCCAAGAGGAGGTAGACCCGGAGGTAGCTCATCGGTGAATACATCTTGAAGCTATAGTGATTCATTCGCCCGTTGTGGATGACACCTTGGTCAAATTTCCATGGTCATCCAAGAAGGAGGTGGGAAACGGACATCAGAACGACAATCCAAAGTGTCTTCGTATGCTCGGATCTTGAAGGAAACTTGCACAGTATGCTTGACTTGGATAGTGCCAGAGTCGCTTAGCCATTGGACCTTGTAGGGATGTGGGTGCTTCATCTTGACAAATTGGAGCTTGGATCATAATTCTTCACTTGCCAAGTTATGGAAACTCCCTCCATCGATGATGACCTTCACGAACCTTCCATTGATGACAGTCTTGGTGTGGAAGATATGGCATCTTTGGTCTTCTTGTTGTTGATGTTGAAGTCTCAAGACCTTGGAGACAAAAAGAGTGGGGCTCGAATCTTCATCACAAAAGGCTTGATCAGCTTCATCTTCGTTCACTTGCCGGTGCATGACCACTTGCACAAGGGCTTCCATTTCCTCTTCACTCATGGAGTCATAGGTTTTGTCATCGTTGAGGATCATGGTGCGCTTGTTGGTACACTCGAAGGACTTATGGCCTCGGCCGCTGCATATGAAGCATTTGATGGAACTTGTCTTAATGGTCTCATCGGTTGGAGTAGATGATGGAGTCGTTGCTTGTAGGTTGAAATTTTCAAAGTTGCTTTTACTTGCTTGTAGTAGGAGGACGACTTGAGGTTGTCGAAGTTTTCTTGTAACTTGACTTGTCGTCGTTGCTTGTAGAAGGATTGGTTGAGGTAGAAGGTGTTGGAGTCGTTGAAGCTTGGTTGTTGGAGAAACTATAGCTCTTGGAAGAGTACATGGCGTACTAGAAGTGAACTTTCACTTTGATGAGGACATGACTAACAAAGTTACACCCACATCCCCTATTGATACATATACATGACCAATTACTAGAGCTCGCGCACGCCAATTAAATTACCAGGTACTTTCATTTCTTGGTAATGATTCTAATGTTCGTGAGAATATGATGCTTCCTAAATTGGATACATTTGTTTTGCTTACAAATGAAGGACCTAGCTTGGACAAGAAGGATGATCATTGGAGCAAGATCAAGCATGGAGATGATGGCATGCGCAAGGGGGACAAGAACGGAGTTACAAGTGATGATTTCAGGATTATGAAGCCACCATAATGAGTGTGTGAAGCCTTGGAC
>NC_057809.1:266989535-266991677 GCF_018294505.1 Triticum aestivum | reverse complement strand
ACATATCTCTTGTTGGACTAACATTTCTATCTAGCATGTTTCAGATAAGTTCAACAATGGAGTGGCATGGACTAAAGGTTGTGGGAACTCCTTCAAGATGCTAAGGACAAAGGATTGGCTAAAGCTTCAAGCTCAAGACTCTTCATTTTACATTTTAGTGATCCAAGATCACATTGAGTCCATAGGAAAAGCCAATACTATCAAGGAGGGATGAGGTGTTGCTTAATGAGCCTCTTGCTTCATGTGCTTAATGATATGCTCCAAAATCCTCAGCTACTTTCCCACTTCCACATATGACCTAAACCCACAGCCAAACTCGGCCCTACCGATTCTTTCAACCCGGCGCCACCGAGTTTTACTTGTCATAGCCATTGCCAAACCCTAGCAAATCGGTTCTACCGATAGGGATCTCGGTCTCACCGAGATGGGATTGCAAACTCTCTGTTTCCCTTTCGTAACTTTTCGGTCTCACCGAAAGAGCGAATCGTCCCACCAAGATTGCAATGTAAACTCTTTGTTTCCCTTTTGTAACTTTTCGGTCTCACCGAAAGAGCAAATCGGTCCCACCGAGTTTGCCTGACCAACTCTCTGGTTAGCTTATTACCAAAATCGGTCTCACCGAGTTTGTGTAATCGGTCTCACCGAGATTACGTTATGCCCAAACCCTAACCATATCGGTCCTACCGAGTTGCATGTCAGTCCCACCGAAAATCTCTAACGGTCACTAGGTTTACCTTTTCGGTCCGACCGAGTTTGGAAAATTGTGTGTAACGGTTGGATTTTGTGTGGAGGCTATATATACCCCTCCACCTCCTCTTCATTCATGGAGAGAGCCATCAGACTAAGCCTACACTTCCAGCATCCTATTTCTGAGAGAGAACTACCTACTCATGTGTTGAGGCCAAGATATTCCATTCCTACCATATGAATCTTGATCTCTAGCTTTCCCCAAGTTGCTTTCCACTCAAACCTTCTTTCCACCAGATCCAAATCCTATGAGAGAGAGTTGAGTGTTGGGGAGACTATCATTTGAAGCACAAGAGCAAGGAGTTCATTACCTACACACCATTTGTTACTTCTTGGAGAGTGGTGTCTCCTAGATTGGCTAGGTGTTACTTGGGAGCCTCCGACAAGATTGTGGAGTTGGACCAAGGAGTTTGTAAGGGCAAGGAGATCGCCTACTTCGTGAAGATCTACCGCTAGTGAGGCAAGTCCTTCGTGGGCGATGGCCAAGGTGGGATGGACAAGGTTGCTTCTTCGTGGACCCTTCGTGGGTGGTTGCTTCTTCGTGGACCCTTCGTGGGTGGAGCCCTCCGTGGACTCGCGCAACCATTACCCTTCGTGGGTGGAGCCCTCCATGGACTCGCGCAACCATTACCCTTCGTGGGTTGAAGTCTCCATCAACGTGGATGTAGGATAGCACCACCTATCCGAACCACGGGAAAAACATCCGTGTCTCCAATTGCGTTTGAATTCTCCAAACCCTTCCCCTTACATTCTTGCAAGTTGCATGCTTTACATTCCGCTGCTCATATACTCTTTGCATGCTTGATTGATATGTATTGTGTATGTTAAAATTGTGCCTAAAACTCCACTCAAACCAAAAAGGCCTAAAAATTGCAACTTTAGCACTAAGTATCTAATCACCCCCCCCTCTAGACACATCTACTTCTAGATCCTACAGCAAGGCCCTTCGCCCTTCCCCAAACAAAAAGAAGAAAGAAAAAAAGGGGGAAGGGACAGAGACGGTAGTGGAATCACCCACAACGGGTATGCAACACTACCATTGCCTCGGCGGGCCAGACGGAGCGCCCTTCAGTGATGCTGGGATTACCCATGATCTCTAGCTCCTCCTGGACGAGAATCGAAGAGACCAAAAGACTCGCCATTCCAAGGACCAGGCTCACTCCCCAAGCGACAGCACTAGCATGAGATGACGAATGCCCTGAGCCAGGGCCCGGGGGCTGGCCCCTGGCCTCTTTCTCAAGGATGACCAACAGAAACAGAAGATGAGGAGAGGAGGACCACGTAGATGGATGACTCCTCCCTCCTCCGCTCCTCCCCTTTTATAGGCCGGGCGGGGAAGGGCATCCACTCCATCCACGGATGACCACCGCCCTCCTCCACCAATTCAAGGTGGGC
>NC_057809.1:266987330-266988493 GCF_018294505.1 Triticum aestivum | reverse complement strand
GGGGGCACAACCGCCCCACAAACCACTCAAGTACGACTCACATCGTCAATCAGTGCGGTGTCAAGCCGCAAGATGACTAAGTAGGAAAACTTCATTATGTATTGCTATACAACTCTCGTTTAAGATTTTTTGCAGGAAAACTTCTCTCTAAATGGGAAGGTCCTTACGTTATCGAGGAGGTCTATCGTTCCGGTGCCATAAAATTCAACAACTTCGAAGGCACAAATCCAAAGGTGGTGAGCGGTCAAAGAATCAAACATTATATCTCAGGTAATCCCATAAATGTTGAAACCAATGTTATTGAAATCGTAACCCCGGAGGAATACATAGGGGACACTTTCCGGAATGTTTCAGACTCCGAAAAGGAA
Source organism: Triticum aestivum (assembly GCF_018294505.1). Classification (NCBI taxonomy): domain Eukaryota; kingdom Viridiplantae; phylum Streptophyta; class Magnoliopsida; order Poales; family Poaceae; genus Triticum; species Triticum aestivum. The sequence continues at coordinate 266,988,125 of NC_057809.1, read as the reverse complement.
TAGGTATGTGGTACGGTAAGTAAACCGACTCCAAAACAGTTTTTAAGGCAATATTTCTCCGTTTTGGAATATTTAGAAAATTACAAAAATAAGAAGCAGTCCGGGAAGGACACGAGGCCTCCATGAGGGTGGAGGGCGCGCCCTACCCTACTGGGCGCCCCCTGCCTCGTGGGCACCTCGCGCGCTCTCCGGACTCCGTTTTCTTACATGACACGTATTTTGGTCGGTAAAATTTCATTATATAATCTCCCGAGGGTTTTGACTCCCGTATCACGCAAATATCTTCTGTCTTTGTTTCGAGCTGTCCTGTTGCAGATTTGAGCAACATGTCATCCCAGGATTCGGAAGGAGAGAGCTATGTGGCTGATTACCTTGCCGATCCTAAAGTCTATGGGGATGTGGAGCATTGTGGTTGGACTACGGAAGAAGAAGAGGACTATGAACCTAAGGGAAAGGAGGAGACGAGCTCAAATGAGGATGAAGTCCCACTACCTCAACCTGGGGACATGCATGTGGAGTTCAAAAATTCAAGCCTCCCTGATAGAGTAAAGAAACCTAAGATCGAGTTTATCCCTTTTCGCCTCTTGCAGGAAAACAAACAGGAACTATGCAAAAATATACTGAGCCTGGAGCAGGAGATCGAGGACCTAAGGGACCAAAATTCTGTCCTCAAGCGCAAATTAAGGAAGAAGCCTACGCCATCAACAAAACCACCATCTTCTTCACCAACAAAGAAGAACTGAATATCTGGTATGGGCACTCCCCTTGGCAACTGCCAAGCTTGGGGGAGTGCCC
>NC_057809.1:266983437-266986541 GCF_018294505.1 Triticum aestivum | reverse complement strand
GTGAGTGTCAGCAATTGTGAAAGACTATATGATAGTTGAATATGTGGACTTGCTGAAAAGCTCTTATATATTGACTCTTTCCTATGTTATGATAAATTGCAATTACTCCAATGACTGAGATTATAGTTTGTTAGTTTTCAATAAAGTTTAGGATTCATACTTGAAATTGTGATTGAATTATTACTCTAGCATAAGAAATCATATGACAAGAATTATATAAGTTGCTGTTCTAAGAATGATCATGATACCCTCATGTCCGTATTTTAATTTTATCGACACCTCTATCTCTAAACATGTGGACATATTCTTCGATTTCGGCTTTCGCTTGAGGACAAGCGAGGTCTAAGCTTGGGGGAGTTGATACGTCCATTTCACATCATGCTTTTATATCGATATTTATTGCATTATGGGCTATTATTACACATTATGTAACAATACTTATGCCTATTCTCTCTTATTTTACAAGGTTTACATAAAGAGGGAGAATGCCGGCAGCTGGGATTCTAGGCTGGAAGAGGAGAAAATATTAGAGACTTATTCTGCACAGCTCCAAAAGTCCTGAAACTTCACGGAAGACGTTTTCAAAATATATTAAAAAAACTGAGCGCAAGAAGTTCACCCGGGGGGGCCACACCCTGCCCACGAGGGTGGGGAGCGCGCCCCCTACCTCGTGGGCCCCCTGGTGGCCCTCCGATGACCATCTTTTGCTATATGAAGTCTTTCAAGGAGGAAAAAATCATAAGCCATCTTATCGGACGAAACTCCGCCGCCACGAGGCGGAACCTTGGCGGAACCAATCTAGGGTTCTGCGGAGCTGTTCTGCCGGGGAAACTTACCTCCGGGAGGGGGAAATCATCGCCATCGTCATCACCAACGCTCCTCTCATCGGGAGAGGGCAATCTCCATCAACATCTTCACCAGCACCATCTCCTCTCAAAACCCTAGTTCATCTCTTGTATCCAATTCTTTTCTCCAATTTCGGGATTGGTACCTGTGGGTTGCTAGTAGTGTTAATTACTCCTTGTAGTGCTAGTTGGTTTATTTGGTGGAAGATCATATGTTCAGATCCTTTATGCATATTAATACCCCTCTCATTATGAACATGAATATGCTTTGTGAGTAGTTACGTTTGTTCCTGAGGACATGGGAGAAGTCTTGCTATTAGTAGTCATGTGAATTTGGTATTCGTTCGATATTTTGATGAGATGTATGTTGTCTCTCCTCTAGTGGTGTTATGTGAATGTCGACTACATAACACTTCACCATTATTTGGGCCTAGAGGAAGGCATTGGGAAGTAATAAGTAGATGATGGGTTGCTAGAGTGATAGAATCTTAAACCCTACTTTATGCGTTGCTTCGTAAGGGGCCGATTTGGATCCATATGTTCCATGCTATGGTTAGGTTTACCTTAATACTTTTGTTGTAGTTGCGGATGCTTGCAATAGAGGTTAATCATAAGTGGGATGCTTGTCCAAGTAAGGACAGTACCCAAGCACCAGTCCACCCACATACCAAATTATCAAAGTACCAAACGCGAATCATATGAACGTGATGAAAAGTAGCTTGACGATATTCCCATGTGTCCTCGGGAGCGCTTTTCTCTATATAAGAGTTTTTCCAGGCTTTTCCTTTGATACAAAAAGGATTGGGCCACCTTGCTGTACTTTATTTACTTTTGTTACTTGTTGCTCGTTACAAACTGTCCTATCACAGAACTATCGGTTACCACCTATTTCAGTACTTGCAGAGAATACCTTGCTAGAAACCGCTTATCATTTCCTTCTGCTCCTCATTGGGTTCTACACTCTTACTTATCGAAAGGACTACGATAGATCCCCTATACTTGTGGGTCATCAAATATCTTCTTTTTCTTCAGAATCGGTATCTTCCCACTAGTTCTTCCACAACCATGTTCTAGGTTTAGACATTTTCTTTTATTTTTAACGCTGCAATAGATCCAAAATTATGGGCAAAAATTGTGAAACTTGTTTTTCTCACACTTAGCGGAATTTCTTCAACCTCAGATTCATATATGACTGCTCTACCAACACCATTCATTTGCCTTAAATAATAGTCTTATAACCCGCCTGATGTAGGCTAGAGCCCTAGATGCTTGATCTTTCACGAAATGGAGGGATCCTACAAAGAACACGAAGAACACGAGGGGAAACAAGAGAGGAATCACTCAAACCAACAAGATTCGATTACACATGTGCTATATCCTCGAAACACAAGAAGATACACGATCCAAATCAAACAAAGGACGATACATGTAACAAGTTCTTCTCCATGAGGAGGTCTTGAGGTATTCCCCTTAGGGGTCTTGAATCCGCTTGGGGGATCTTCTCCCTAGAGGTCGTGAACTCCAATGGAGAAGTAACCAAGTGGATGGGCAAAGCTCTATCCCTATATTGAGCTAATCCTTTGCTAACCCTAGAAATTGGGAGGAGGAGGTCTATTTATAGTCTTAGTGGACGAAGGGGTTCATGGTCCTCGTCCTAACATGCTGTCAACACATAGGCGTCAGACGTTTGACAGTCATCGGTCGTCCGAAGGCTTGTGAGGGTCCGGTCGTCCAGTACTTGACGGAAGTCCAATGTTTCGGCTCGGGTCAGGTTTCGTCAGTCGTTCGAAGGCTTCCATCACTACTGGAATCAGGAACTTTGCCGTCAGCCGCTTCTTTGTCGTCCATTGGTTGATGGCGAAGAGGGTCTTTGCCATCAGCTTGTGGAAACCTGATGGCAAAGAAAGTGTTTGTCGTCAGGTCCATCTTTGCTGTCAGCTAACTGACGGCAAAGAGGCAAGGTGGGCCGATATGGGGGCAGCTAACGGCCACTTTCTTTGCCGTCGGCTAGCTAACAACAAAGAAACTTTGTCGTCCGCTAGTAGACGGCAAAGAAAGTGGTTGTTTTAACATCCGTTAGCTAGGCTCTTTGCCGTCAGCTAGCGGATGGCAAAGAGCCTAGCCCTATATGTATCAAAACACCATCGCTCCCTGCCCCTCTCTCCCTCTCCCCTGATCCCAACCCCGCGCCCCCGCCCCGCCCCGGCCGCCCCCCTTGCCATCACCCCGCCACGGCCGCCTCCCTCGCCGTAGCCCCAC
>NC_057809.1:266975399-266982354 GCF_018294505.1 Triticum aestivum | reverse complement strand
CCTCCTCGCCGGCCCGCCTCGCCCAGGCAGCCACGTCGGACTGCCCCGACGCAGCGCCTCGCTGCCCTGCCGCGCCGAGTCACTGACCCTCCGCGCCGCCTCGCCGCCCCGGACGCTCCAAGGTGAGATATTTTCGTTTTTTTCAATTTTTTAGATTTAGTTAAGGTTTTGTTTAGTTTAGTTAGTTTACTTTAGGTTTACTTTTGTTTAGTTAGTTTAGTTTAGGTTTAGTTTAGGATTAGTTTAGTTAGTTTAGTTTAGGTTCAGTTTAGGTTTAGTTTAGGTTTAGTTTAGGTTTAGTTCAGTTTACTTTAGGTTAAGTTTCTGGTTTATTTTGAACATGTGAAATTTATTGTTATTTTTTTAGTTCAAGCATTTATTCCCGCTTCGACGTCGTCGATGCCTATCCCGCATCCTCGTCGTCGACTCGGCGGAGGAGGCCTGCTTGATCAGAGGGGCCATGTCCGAGACTGGGCTCCGTCGGGCTGGTACTGGGAGGTTCTACCTTCCGGGGGGCGCAAGTTGGTGAGGAGTCAGCACGTCATTGACCCGAACCTTGTTTGGTGGCATTCGCGTGGGCCAGCGGTGCCGACGCATTCGGACACTACGGAGGTGGTAGTCACCGTGTCAACGAGGAGGACGGTCACGTCCGTCGCTACATAGTTGCATTGGAGGGAAGGTTGGACAATACCTGGGAGGTTCTTCAGGGATCTCATTGGAACTATGATCCTGTGATGGTTCCTTCTCTTTGGGTGTCCACCACCTGCGCCGATACCCGTCATTCGCTACGGTTCTAGCTGTATTAGCGATGCTATATGTATGATACTATTTGAGATGTATTAGTGATAATATTCGACGATGTACAGACGCAAGAGATGATGTAGTTTTGCTTATTGAATGCATGCTAATTTATTTTACCCGGGGACGAGCGGGTTAGGGGGTTCCTCGGTGTCGATGGTACCCTAAATAGAAAGTACCGTCACTGCATAGGTGACACAGGGGTCCTGCATCCCGCAACAACAGTTCTCAGCGTCGATGGTGGTCGAACACCATCGGCCACCAGAACTATTGTTGCGGGATGCCGGGCGCCGGCGTCACTTGTGGGACGTGGATCTAGTATTCAACGCCGACCACCTCATGTACCTTGCACCGATGGTAGTTGCTATTTAGGGTTCTATCGACACTGAGGAACCCCTAACCCGCTCGTCCTGTTGTAAATATTTAGTTAGGTTGACGAAAAAAACAACATTGCTATGAAACTCACCTTTCGATTTAAATGTGTAGTTTTTTCGTCGCTGCGAAGGTCTAGTGTTCGACGAGCTCCGCCCCTATGTTCGTGGGTTAGCACAAACGACATCTCCTCTGCCCCTTGATTTGCTCTATTCCGGTCTTCGTGCCGATGAAACTTGCTAGCTATAGGTGTCTTCAATCATCAGTATGCCTGACCACTATGCGTCTCCCGTTGGAAAGGGTTACATCTATAAATATGCATGCATTTGCATATTTATAACTGTGATTCTTTCGAATTGTCCAATGTTATCCATGGACAGCTCGAGTATGTGTATATTGGGTTCGTTTTCCCATATGCTCTGCTCCGGATCCGATGCAGAATTTCGTCAGTGCCTCCCTATTGTTCTATGAGTACACATCCTCTCTGCTAATTGCCGAGACATGTATCAGGAGAACAGCGGGGAGGTGCTGCCAAAATTTTGCGTCAGATCCGGAGCAAAGCATGGGAAAACAAACCCAATCTACACATACTCGCGTGGGATTAGGACCTATCTTTACCTATTAGCGTCTAGGTTGCATGGACGTGACAAAAGTGATAAACTCCTTTAACTAATGAATATGTACATGCTGATATATATATATATATATATATATACATATTTCTTACGTGTCCATTAGCTGGGCAAGATAATTGACCGTGCATGGATGTACACCGGTCACACTAGTCAGAAAGACATGACCACTGAATCGTTAATAAAAACCAAGGGGTTTCTGAGGGCCGCATTTGCAAATGGCATGTGGATAACATGGTGCCCCTGCGTCGGGTCCAATAATTGGCACAAGAGGATAAAGGATGAAATGGGCAAACATCTACAGAAGTGGGATTTTACACCAGATTATGCGGTGTGGACATTTCATGGCGAGTCTTCCCAACGTGCCAGAGCTGAGGTGCTTCATCGCCGCACTGATGAGCATGGTACCGGGATGCAAGACATGGTGCAATACTTTGATGATGCTCGGGACTTGGACGATGAGAAGGAGGAATCTGCAAAGGCCTTCAATGAAATGTTGGAATCTTCAAAACATCCTCTCCACGAGCACACCGAGCTTTTTCAGCTGGATGCCATCTCACAAATAATGGCTCTGAAGGCTCAATTCAACTTGGGCAGAGAATGCTATGACGCAATTATGACAATATTCAGATGTTTTCTACCCAAAGGCCATGTACTACCTGCACACCTATACCAGTCAGACAAAATTCTCTGTGCTCTTAAGATGCCCTATGAGAAGATACATGCCTGTGAGAAAGGATGTGTCTTATTTAGGCTACAGTATGCAGACTTGAACTATTGTCCCATTCGAAAGTCATCCAGTTATGTTGTGGTAGACAACGGTATGGGTGAGAAGACGCAGACCAAAATCCCCATTAATGTTCTTTGGTATATGCCAATCGTACCAAGACTCCAACGTCTTTTCATGGTCAAAGAGATGGCAAGACAGATGACATGGCACAAAACGGGCAAAAGAACCCAACTGGATGCAGATGGGAAGCTAATGATGGTGCACACATTAAACGGTGAAGCATGGAAGAGCTTCGATGCATTACATGATGACAAAGCGGCAGATCCGAGGCATCCTCGAGTCGGCATCAGCATGGATGGGTTTAGTGTGTTTGGTCTGACGACAGCCCAATACAGTTGTTGGCCCGTATTTGTCTTTCCACTCAATCTTCCACCCAGATAGATTATGCAAAGAAAGAACATTTTCCTGATGTTGATAATTCCAGGGACCAATTATCCAGGGAAGAATATGAATGTGTACATGCAGCCGTTGAAGGATGAATTGCAAGAAGCCTGAGATAATGGGTTCAAGACATACGACGCCTTTAGCAAATGGAAATTCATAATGCGTGTCTGGTACATGTACTCGATGCATGACTTGCCAGCGTATGCGCTATTCGTTGGCTATTGTGTTCATGGAAGGTTCCCGCGTCCCACATGCAAGGGAGCTCTTGAGTTTCGTTGGCTTCAGGCCGGTCACAAGTTTTATTGCTTCGACATGCATAGACAGTTCCTGGATCCTAGCTATAAGTTTAGGAAAGACAAGAAGAACTTCATCAGAGGTAGAGTTGTCAAAAACTCTGCACCACCTACGTTGACAGGCCAAGAGACACTAGATCAGTTAAACGCTCTCGAGCCAGATCCAGAGTGTCCAGGGTATTTCTAGGGGTATAATTTGAAACACGCCTGGACTCACAAGACATGCTTGTGGGATCTTCCTTACTTCCAAGACCTCCTTTGCCCACAGAACATCGACGTGATGCACACTGGGAAGAATATCGCCGAGGCACTTTTTGGTACATTGTTCGGCATAGATGGCAAGTCAACGGATAATAATAAGGCTAGAGTCGATCTGGAGGCGTTATGTGATAGGCCGTTACAAAACATGAAAGAACCAAAAGGAAAGCAGAACTGGATGAAGCCAAAGGCATGGTTCACTCTTGGAATGCCAGCTATGAGGGAAATTATCTTGTGGGTGCAACAACAGTTGATGTTCCCCGATGGGTATGCAGTGAATCTAAAGAGGGGGCCAGTCTTGAAAAATTGAAGATATTTGGTCTCAAGAGTCATGATTGGCACATATGGATTGAGCGGGTAATGTCAGTGATGTTGCGTGGCTTCATCCCTGACGATGAATGGCTAGTACTGGCAGAGCTGAGCTGTTTCTTCCGTGTTCTCTGTGCGAAAGAACTATCGCCTGGCCTACTAGAAGAAATCGAAGAGTTGGCACCGGAGTTGATCTGCAAGTTAGAGAAGATCTTTCAGCCGAGCTTCTTTAATCCAATGTAGCACTTGATTTTGCATCTCCCAACCGAGGCAATATTGGGGGGGGGGCAATGCAAAATCGTTGGTGCTACGCCACTGAGAGGATGCAGAAGACGCTACGAGCAAAATGTAAAAATAAACGTAGAATTGAAGCATCGATGGCTGAGGCATTCATTACTGAGGAGGCGGCAAACTTCGTGACAGCACACTACAAAGCCAAAAAATCGGCATTTGCATAATCTGAAGCCCCGGTACAATGATGACGAACCTAAAAAGGGTGGATTCAACCTCAGCCTATTCAAAGGGGATCTCACACCGGCTGGTGCTTCTAATTCCTAAAGGTTGGATTTCGAAGAATGGCAGATTGTTTCGTTGTATATCTTCACCAACCTAACAGAAGTGCAGTCGTACATCAAGTAAGTTCCCAGTACATTGTTTCGCAACTTCTAATTCCTTTGCACTACTCTTATTCCCGGATAAATTTTATACAGTAGATACATCGCCATATTCTTGTATGGAGCGGTGATCCAAAAGGATTCCGTCGAAGAGTATGAGCTTCTGGCAAAGCATGGATGTGGCTATCCCGGTTTCATCTCTTGGTTCAAACAAATGGTAATTTCCATTATAAAATTTCATTTCTTCATCTAATTTGTGGCTAATGCAATAATACCTTTCATATTAAACTTGTAGGCTAAGTCAGAGCTTATGGACGCCGAATTGAGACAAGTCGCTAATGGTTTTGACTATAAGGTTCGTTCATTTGACAAATACAACATCAATGGGTATCACTTTCGTACCTATGGCAAAGAGCTATCTATGGCCGACCGGAAGTCTACAAATTGTTGTGTCTCTGCTATCGGCGAAGGAGATACCGAGTATTATGGAAGAGTTGAAGCAATTTATGAAATTGAATGCTATGGTGCAAACCCACCAAATGTCGTAGTCTTCAAATGTTATTGATTCCAACCTAAGGAGACTAGAAGGACACATGAACATATAGGGCTAGTGGAAATCAATCAAAGCACCCATTTGGATGTTCCCGATGTCTATATTATGGATCAACAGGCTACTCAAGTTCTCTATCTACCGTGGGCTTGTCAAAGTGATCCTAATCTCATAAGTTGGGATGTCTTTTATGAAGTGCCGCCACGTTTTAGACCACCTCCCCCCAATGAAGATGATTATGCACCTCACATTAACCCAGACACATATGAAGGAGAATTCTTCCAAGAAACACGTATTTCCAAAAAAACGTTTCAAGAACCGCTCTACTTCACCCCAGAACATTGAAATAGACAGCGACAGCGAACTCGACTTCACCCCTCAGCCGGAACAAGAAGAGCCTGAACTAGAAGAGGTTACTGCTGCGGATGACCTGTCAATGCTTGACAGATTACGTAGGGGTGGCCTTCCACATGATGATGATGCATTTATTAATGATGGTGGTGAGCACGTCATTACTGATAGTGATGATGATGACGATGATGATGCATTTATTGATCCCGAAGCATTTATTGAACCAGATTATGACTAGGTATTCAATTTTTTATGTTGTACTTGATGTATATAGTTACTTGTATGATTTATATAGTTACTTTATATTTTTCTTGCTTTGTATGATTGTTTCTTATACATAGTGCCATGTTCTTGATGTTCGTCCTCGTCGGCCCTCGCCCGCTTTATGATTCAGATGTGGTAAATTTTCTTTCATAACTATTTGTTGCATTTCTCATTTATGAAAATTATGGCCATCAAGTTTTTTTTTGCGAATGACAATTATGGCCATCAAGTTGACATATAGATATTTTAATCTAGGAGGTATGTGAACCGGAATTGGAAACCGACCCTCTTGTAGAGAAGTTAAATTTAGTTGAAAAAGAAAATGAGTATTTGAAAGAAAAAATTAAAAGAATTGAAGAATAGAAGATGACATTGGAGTTGTGTGTTTCCAATGTCGTCGATGGTAACAAGATGAAGATGAATGCAATGTGCTTGAAGATGGATGCAATGCGCCTAAAGCTTAGTAAGATTAGAAAATATGCCATTGATAATGAGGCTTGCTATCATTATGCCGTTGGATCAATATTTACCTTAGTTGTGATCTTCATCAATTTGTTGTGATGAGGGTATGTCTTCTCTAGTGTTTTGCTTAACAAATGCATACTTAGCTTACTTTCCTCCTAAATGGCATAACTACCTAACTTAGACAAAAAATGAGCTATACTTAGATTTATTTCCTCAAAAATGTCATGGTGATCTTTGTTACCTCCAAAATGATATAGACTTACCTTACTTTCCTCAAAAATGACATAATAACCTTAGTAAGCTCCAAAATTACCTATTTACCTAGCTTAGCTCTGAAATGACCTACACTTAGCATTTTTACCTAGCTTAGCAATAAAATGGCATTTTTACCTACCTTAGTTATAAGAAGAAGATAAATTAGAGGAGAGGAGAAAAAGAAAGAGAAAAAAATCTTCTTATTCTTCCTTTTCTTCCTCTTCTTCTTCTTCTTCTTCTTCTTCTTCTTCTTCTTCTTCTTCTTCTTCTTCTTCTTCTTCTACACAGTCTTCTTCTTCTTCTAACTTGCTTCTTTCCCAATTTGCAGATTTTCTTTAGATGAGGAATATTGCGTTGATGGAGTCTACTCTTCTCTTTTATGCTTCCTTCTTGTTTTGATTTTGTACAATGAATAATGTCAAACTTGCTACCTACATATGTATGTATGGACGAAACCATTGTATGCTTCTTGTCGGATATGTTGGCTATGTATATGTGTTGGATGAAACCATTTGTTATGTATATGTGTTGGATGATCATATCCATATGGCAGGGATATGATTTGGTATGTATATGTGTTAGTATGCTTGTCGAAAGTATTTTCATATGTGTGTGTGTGT
>NC_057809.1:266484623-266668467 GCF_018294505.1 Triticum aestivum | reverse complement strand
GCCGCCGCATCGCGGCCTGCCCGCAGGACCCCGCCGCCCGACGCACCGCCCGATGAGCCGCCCCGGCGCCCAAGCCGCCGCCGCCGCCAAGTCCGGGATCCGGCCGCCCTCCGCCGTCCTCCCCGCGAATTCCGGCGAGATCCCGCCAAGTCCGACCACCATGATGCCATCGCCGGCGACCTCAACTCCGGCGTGAACAGTTCCTCGCTGGTCGTCCTCGATCCGCGTGCGATCCTGATCTGGGATATTTTTCGTCTCGGTTGACTTTTCCCTCAGAAACCCTAGCCCATGTTGCATACTTTGACCTGCCGTAACTTTGCTTCCGTAGCTCCGATTCATGCATATAGCATATCAAAATGTTCATCTCAGAGAGTACATCATTTCATTCCATTGCATCATTTTCATTTGAGTTCATCTTGATGCCAAAAATGCTGTTAGAAGAGGGCTACTTGAGTTAATTGTCAGATCTGCTACTCCATTTAGGTTTTTGTCATTTTTGCCATGATTAATATGTGCATGATATGCCCTGATGCTCTACATATGTTTTGTTAAGGGTTTTGTCATCTTTCTAGAGATGCAACCCATGTATTTTTGTGATGTGTGTGGTGACTAGTGCAAGCTTGCAAAGTGGTGCACTTGCTAATTCTGTTTTCAGGGACTTAGCAATTCCACTAAGTCCTTGATCTGTTTATCTCATGTTGCCATATGTTCATGTTGTTTCCTAGTGATCTGTGCCTCTTTTGAGGATGATCAGTAAGGATGTTTTGTTAATATTGTAGTGCTCTATCCATCCATGTCTTTGTTTGCAATTATTGAGCACCCTAGCTTGAGTCAATCGAGCTCTACTTTTGCTACTTCGTGAATCTGGGCAGATTGTCAACTTGTTTGCAATTTTGCCGATGATGTTGCCGATGATGATGCTATGCTATTGTTCTTGCCATGTCTAGCTTGAATTTTGTGCCTTCTTGTTGGATGTATGCTTGTCTTTCCATGACTTGCACCGTAGTGAGTGCATCGAGCTCGTAAACATGCATACTTGAGTTATGTTTCAGCATGTGTCAGTTTTCATTAAGTCTGAAAACTGATTATGTTTTTGCTATGTTAACATGCTTGCAATTATATTTTCTGATCCCTTTTGGCTCAAGGTCACTAAGGGACTTTTGTTAAGCTCTTTGAGTAGCTCCATGCCATGCTTTACTTTGCCATGTTCAGGTCTTGTAGCATGTAGTTTTGTTGCTCCGAAGAGTGCTACCTGATCTGAAATTCCAGACAAGTGTTGATTTCACTAAGTCTGAGATCTGTTTGTCATATGCATTTTTGCCATGCTTGTTTGAACCTGTTAATGGATGAATTGGCCGTAGCTCAGTGCTAGACTTTTGTTAAGCATCTTGAATGCATCCCTGCCATGTATTTTTTTGTCATGTTTGGGTGCTGTAGCATGTTCATCTCATTGCATTTAGATGGCTACTTGCTGTAAATCGCAGACCGGTGTCATTTTTGAATCGCTTGCCATTTCCAAACTGTAACTCCGATTCCGGCGTTCTTTATATCGTTTTCAAGAGATTTCATCTCATCTTTCCAGTGGCACACTTGGATTTCCATGTTGATGCCAGGTTCATGCTTTTCCTGTCTTATCTTGCATTTTGCATCCCGCATCGCATCCCGCATAGCATATCATCATTGCATCATATTGCTTGATCCTTGCACGTGGTTGATTGTATCCTTGTTGCTTGTTTGTATTGTTTGGGTAGAGCCGGGAGACGAGTTCGCTAATGAGAAGCCCGTTGAGTTTGCTTTCGAGGATCCAGTCAACTCTGACAACTGTGCAGGCAAGATGATCATACCCTCGAAATCACTACTATCTTTGCTATGCTAGTTTGCTCGCTCTTTTGCTATGCCAATGCTACGATGCCTACCACTTGCTTTCAAGCCTTCCAAATTGCCATGTCAAACCTCTAACCCACCATGTCCTAGCAAACCGTTGATTGGCTATGTTACCGCTTTACTCAGCCCCTCTTATAGCGTTGCTAGTTGCAGGTGAAGATTGAAGGCCGTTCCTTGTTGGAACATTTATTTACTTGTTGGGATATCATTATATTGCTATGTTATCTTAATGCATCTATATACTTGGTAAAGGGTTGAAGGCTCGGCCTCTCGCCTAGTATTTTGTTCCACTCTTGCCGCCTTAGTTTCTGTCGTATCGGTGTTATGTTCCCGGATTTTGCATTCCTTACGCGGTTGGGTTATAATGAGAACCCCTTGATAGTTCGCCTTGATTAAAGCTTTTCCAGCAATGCCCAACCTTGGTTTTACCATTCACCACATAGCCTTCTCTTTCCCTTGGGTTCTGCAGACTCAAGGGTCATCTTATTTTAACCCCCCCCTGGGCCAGTGCTCCTCTGAGTGTTGGTCCAACCGAGCGATGTCCGGGGCTACCAGGGGCAACTCTGGGCTGGCCTACCCGACGTCTGGCTCATCTGAGTGTGCCCTGAGAATGAGATATGTGCAGCTCCTATCGGGATTTGTCGGCACATTCGGGCGGTGTTGCTGGTCTTGTTTTAACCTGTCGAAGTGTCTTGAATAACCGAGATACCGAGTCTGATCGGAACGTCTTGGGAGGAGGTCTATTCCTTCGTTGACCGTGAGAGCTTGTCATGGGCTAAGTTGGGACTCCCCTGCAGGGATTTGAACTTTCGAAAGCCGTGTCCGCGGTTATGGGTAGATGGGAGTTTGTTAATGTCCGGTAACATAGTGATGGATGTATGCTTGTCTTTCCATGACTTGCACCGTAGTGAGTGCATCGAGCTCGTAAACATGCCTACTTGAGTTATGTTTCAGCATGTGTCAGTTTTCAGTAAGTCTGAAAACTGATTATGTTTTTGCTATGTTAACATGCTTGCAATTATATTTTCTGATCCCTTTTGGCTCAAGGTCACTAAGGGACTTTTGTTAAGCTCTTTGAGTAGCTCCATGCCATGCTTTACTTTGCCATGTTAAGGTCTTGTAGCATGTAGTTTTGTTGCTCCGAAGAGTGCTACCTGATCTGAAATTCCAGACAAGTGTTGATTTCACTAAGTCTGAGATCTGTTTGTCATATGCATTTTTGCCATGCTTGTTTGAACCTGTTAATGGATGAATTGGCCGTAGCTCAGTGCTAGACTTTTGTTAAGCATCTTGAATGCATCCCTGCCATGTATTTTGTTTTCATGTTTGGGTGTTGTAGCATGTTCATCTCATTGCATTTAGATGGCTACTTGCTGTAAATCGCACACCGGTGTCATTTTTGAATCGTTTGCCATTTCCAAACCGTAACTCCGATTCCGGCGTTCTTTATATCGTTTTCAAGCGATTTCATCTCATCTTTCCAGTGGCACACTTGGATTTCCAAGTTGAGGCCAGATTCATGCTTTTCCTGTCTTATCTTGCATTTTGCATCCCGCATCGCATCCCGCATAGCATATCATCATTGCATCATATTGCTTGATCCTTGAACGTGGTTGATTGTATCCTTGTTGCTTGTTTGTTTTGTTTGGGTAGAGCCGGGAGTGAAGTTCGCTAACGAGGAGCCCGTTGAGTTTACTTTCGAGGATTCAGTCAACTCTGACAACTGTGCAGGCAAGATGATCATACCCTCGAAATCACTACTATCTTTGCTATGCTAGTTTGCTCGCTCTTTTGCTATGCCAATGCTACGATGCCTACCACTTGCTTTCAAGCCTCCCAAATTGCCATGTCAAACCTCTAACCCACCATGTCCTAGCAAACCATTGATTGCCTATGTTACCGCTTTGCTCAGCCCCTCTTATAGCGTTGCTAGTTGCAGGTGAAGATTGAAGGTCGTTCCTTGTTGGAACATTTATTTACTTGTTGGGATATCATTATATTGCTATGTTATCTTAATGCATCTATATACTTGGTAAAGGGTGGAAGGCTCGGCCTCTCGCCTAGTGTTTTGTTCCACTCTTGCCGCCCTAGTTTCCGTCATATCGGTGTTATGTTCCTGGATTTTGCGTTCCTTACGTGGTTATGTTATAATGGGAACCCCTTGATAGTTTGCCTTGATTAAAGCTTTTCCAGCAATGCCCAACCTTGGTTTTACCATTCGCCACCTAGCCTTTTCTTTCCCTTGGGTTCTGTAGACTAAAGGGTCATCTTATTTTAACCCCCCCCCCGGGCCAGTGCTCCTCTGAGTGTTGGTCCAACCGAGCGATGTCCGGGGCTACCAGGGGCAACTCTGGGCTGGCCTACCCGACGTCTGGCTCATCTGAGTGTGCCCTGAGTACGAGATATGTGCAACTCCTATCGGGATTTGTCGGCACATTCGGGCGGTGTTGCTGGTCTTGTTTTAACCTGTCAAAGTGTCTTGAATAACCGAGATACCGAGTCTGATCGGAACGTCTTGGGAGGAGGTCTATTCCTTCGTTGACCGTGAGAGCTTGTCATGGGCTAAGTTGGGACTCCCCTGCAGGGATTTGAACTTTTGAAAGCCGTGCCCGTGGTTATGGGCAGATGGGAATTTGTTAATGTCCAGTTGTAGATAACTTGAACCTTAACTTAATTAAAATGAATCAACTGAGTGTGTTACCGTGATGGCCTCTTCTCGGCAGAGTCCGGGAAGTGGACACGGTGTTGGAGTAATGTTTGCGCAGGTTGCTCTCTAGTTTCTCGCTCGCGCTTTGCCTCCTCTTCTTGCTCTCTTTTGCGAATAAGTTAGCGACCATACTTGCTAGTCGCTTGCTGCAGCTCCACTCATATTTACCTTGCCTTACCTATAAGCTTAAATAGTCTTGATCGCGAGGGTGCGAGATTGCTGAGTCCCTGTGGCTCACAGATTACTATAATACCAGATGCAGGGCCTGATGATTCCGCTCCAAGAGACGCACTTGAGCTCAAGTGGGAGTTCGACGAGGACTCTCAATGTTACTATGTTTCCTTTCCCGATGATCAGTAGTGGTGCCCAGTTGGGGGTGAACGGGACCGTTGTCGCATGTTGGGTTCTCTTTTATTTTGGCGCCGTAGTCAGGCCATGAGTGTTTGGATGATGTAATGTTATTTATGTACTTGATTGACGTGGCGAGTGTAAGCCAACTATGTTGTCTCCCCTTTATGATTTATATTACATGGGATGTTGTGAAGATTGCCTAACTCGCGACATATGCCTTCAATGCGATTATGCCTCTAAGTTGTGCCTCGACACGTGGGAGCTATAGTCGCATCGAGGGTGTTACAAGTTGGTAATCAGAGCCTTCCCCGACCTTAAGAGCCCCATTGCTTGATCGTTTTTAGTGGCCAAGTTGTGTCTAGAAAAAATGTTTTGAGTCATTTAGGAATTATATATCGGAGAGTTTATGAATTCTTTTTACTTCCCAGTCTCCTCATCGCTCTGGTAAGGCATCCTGACGTAGAGTTTTGACTCTTCTCTTCTCAAATTTCACTAAAAAAATTTAGGATCACGCGGGTATCTTGGAATCGTTCCTATGGTTTTATGATGAGAACATTGTCTTGGTGCCTCCTGTCAGGGGTTTAGTGGAAGTGTCCCGGGGAGTTGAGCTCTGAGGTGTTGTCATCATAATTTTATCGTTGCAGTTCTGGAATACCTGAGTTTAGTACGCCGACATCGAAAATCTCTTTTATGCAGTTCGTTGGTGAGATAACCTTGACGCCACCCAGTACTGGGGCGGGAGTTCGGGAGTATCGCCATAACTTGTATAACGGATGCTTTTCGAAGGTTGAGGTAGATGGTTTCCGAAGTTTTCTTGGTTATGTGTTGAAGGATGGATACAACTGGATGTAGGATTTGGTAGTTTGGGTGAGATATTATGCTTCCCCTGTATCCCCAACACCTGATTGCATAACCGGAAAGGTTCGGGAGTTTCATAGGTGGGAATTCTAGTAGCTCTAGTTCTTCTTCCACGGATATTGGTTTGAGATTGGGTTTTCTTACCGATTATTCGTTCTTGATCCGTACCTTGTTGATTTATTTCTCTACCTTAATTCTATGTGGCTTCTCAATTTATGGATATGTGACCATTTCAAGAGGAATGCATTCGTTCATTTTGTTCGGATGTGAAGACTATATGTTGCAATTTTCATTCCGATGGATTCAGCTTCAATATTTATCTATCAATGTGCTAATGGTGGTCAACCTCTTCAGGATGGCTCCTCCAACGCGCACGACTCCGAATCCTGATCCGCCACCACCTCCACCTCCTCCGGAGGCATGGAAAGTTGTGATGGCCGCAACCAATGCAAATACACAGTTGATCATGCAAATTCTTCAAGAGCGCAATCAAGGCAACCAAGGGAATCAAGGCAACAATCAGAATCACTTTGCCACACTCAACCAGTTCCTTGCTAATGGGCCAAAGACTTTCAGCAATTGTGTTGAGGCAACCGATGCTGACGATTGGCTTGTGGATCTGTGCAAGCATTTCGAGTGCAGTAATGTTAGGCCTGAGGACTTTGTCAAGTTCGCTTCCTTCCAACTCAAAGATCAAGCTGCAGAATGGTTCCAGCAGTACAAGGATTCCCGAGGTGGACGTGTTATCACTTGGGATGATTTCCGTCGAGATTTCCGAGCCCATCATATTCCCCAAAGCGTGGTTGAAAGCAAGCGTGAGGAATTCCTTAATCTGAAGCAAGGCTCCTTGTCTGTCTATGACTACAACAAGTTGTTCCAGAAGCTCGCCCGCTTTGCTAAGCAAGACGTACCTGATGAGAAGAGCATGATATATCAGTTCAGGGGTGGTCTCAGAGAAGAAATCCAGCTCGCTCTTGTTCTCTTTGAGCCCTTGAGATACGATGAGTTCTACAACATGGCACTGAAGCAAGAGGCTGCTCAGTTGAAATGTGATGCTTCCAAGAAGCGAGTCAGAGATGTTACTCCTTATTCCTCTACTCAAGTGGCCAAGAAGCAGAAGTATTGGCTTCCTCCTCCTCCATTCCGTCAGCCGTATCAGCAGAAGAGCAAAGGTGGCAGTGGATCTTCCCACCCACCCAACCCTGGCTTTCAGAACAAGACTTCGTCTCAAGCTCCAAGATCGAGTGCTCCGTATCACTGTCCGCTTTCAGAGGTCACGTGCAACAAGTGCCAACAGAAGGGTCACTATGCCAACAAGTGTTTCAACCAGAGGCGTCTTCCTCCTCCTCCTCCTCCTGTCAGATCGGCAAGTACAGCTGTGGTCAAGCATAACCCCAAGTCCGCCAAGGTTAACTTGATGAATGCAGCTCAGGCAAAGGACTCATCAGATGTCATCATGGGTAACCTTCCTATTAATGATATTCCTGCAAAAGTTCTTTTTGACACGGGTGCATCGCATTGTTTCATCTCGAGACCATTTGTTTCTAAGCATGAGTTGCCTTTGCAAGAATTGCCTAGATAGTTATCAGTTGTTTCTCCGGGTAAATTCATGAATGCAAGCGCTATTGCCGCAGATGTTACTATCACGTTGGGCGATTACAAGTTTCTCTCTTCTCCGGTGGTTCTTGGTAACTCGGATATTGATCTTATTCTCGGAATGGATTGGCTTTCTAAGCACAAGGCACATCTTGATTGTGCTGCCAGGCAGATTCAATTGAGTCATTCGTCTGAGGATGTAATTGTCTTTGCCGCTTGGGATAATACCATCAGTCTGTTTTCTCTCAATGAGAAGGGTGAACTCGATGCCATCTCTCAAATTCCAGTCATTTGCGAATATCAAGACGTCTTTCCAGAAGAGCTTCCAGGAATGCCTCCGCACCGGCCAGTTGAATTCATTATTGATCTTGAGCCTGGCACGGAACCTGTTTGCAAACGTCCTTACAAGCTCGGACCTGAAGAGTTGAAGGAGCTGAAGAAGCAACTCGATATTCAAGAGAAAATGGGTCTCATCCGGCCTAGTTCTTCTCCGTGGGGTTGTGGTGTTCTTTTTGTGAAGAAGAAGGATGGAACGGACTGACTTCGTGTTGATTACCGTCCAGTGAACAAGAAGACCATCAAGAACAAATACCCACTTCCCAACATCAATGAGCTGTTCGAACAACTCAAAGGTGCCCAAGTATTCTCCAAGCTTGATCTCCGTATGGGCTATCATCAGATTCGAATCCGTGAGCAAGATATTCCCAAGACGGCTTTCAGGACAAGCTTTGGTTCATATGAATACACTGTCATGTCTTTTGGCCTCGTCAACGCTCCTTCGACGTTCTCTCGCATGATGAACTTCATCTTCAACGCCTACACCAATGACTTCATTTTGGTCTATCTCAACGACATTCTAGTTTTCTCCAAGAACAAGGAAGATCATGCCAAGCACTTGCGTTTGGTTCTCGATAAGCTCAGGGAACATCAGTTCTACGCCAAGTTCTCCAAGTGTGAATTTTGGCTCGATGAGGTTCTTTATTTTGGTCATATCATCTCTGCCAAGGGCATTGCCGTGAATCCTGAGAAGGTGTCTGCAATTGTGAATTGGGAACCTCCTCAGAACGTGAAGCAACTCCGTAGCTTCCTCGGTCTCGCAAGCTATTGCCGAAGATTCGTTGAAAACTTTTCTAAGATCACGAAGCCTCTCTCTAATCTTCTTCAGAAGCACGTCAAGTACGTTTGGTCTCCGGAGTGTGATACTGCTTTCAACACTTTGAAAGAGAATTGATCACTGCTCCAGTTCTGACTCCGCCTGATGAATCCAAGCCGTACGAGGTCTTTTGTGATGCCTCTCTCCAAGGTCTTGGCGCGGTATTGATGCAAGAGAAGAAAGTTGTTGCTTATACTTATCGCCAGTTGAAGCCTAATGAGAAGAACTACCCCACTCATGATCTCGAGTTGGCGGCAGTTGTGCATGCTCTTTTGACTTGGAGACATCTTCTATTGGGAAGAAAAGTGGACATTTTCACTGATCACAAGAGTCTCAAGTACATCTTCACTCAGCCTAATCTCAACCTCAGGCAAACTCGATGGGTCGAAATGATTCAAGAGTATAATCCGAGTATCGAGTATACTCCAGGCAAGGCTAATGTGATTGCTGACGCATTGAGCAGGAAAGCTTACTGCAAGAGTCTGATTCTTAAGCCTTATCAACCCGAGCTTTGTGAAGCTTTCCGCAAACTTAACCTGCAAATTGTTCCTCAAGGTTTCCTCGCCAACCTTCAAGTCTCTCCTACCTTGGAAGACCAGATTCGCCAAGCCCAGCTTCTTGATGCTATGGTGAAAAAGGTGAAGATTGGGATTGCCAAGAGTCAGTCCAAGTACAAGTGCTACCGCCTTGATGACAAGGACACTCTCTTCTTCGAGGATCGTATTGTTGTACCCAAAGGTGACCTCCGTAAAGTGATCATGAACGAGGCTCACAAGTCTCTCCTCTCCATCGACCCTGGGAGCACGAAGATGTATCAGGACCTCAAGCAAGCTTATTGGTGGACTCAAATGAAGCGCGAGATTGCTCAATTCGTGAATGAATGTGATGTATGCAGAAGTGTGAAGGCAGAACACCAAAGGCCAGCTGGTCTCCTCCAACCTCTTGCCATTCCAGAATGGAAGTTTTACCACATTGAAATGGACTTCTTGACTGGGTTTCCAAAGTCCAAGCGTGGCAATGATGCTATATTCGTTGTCATCGACAAACTCACCAAAGTGTCTCACGTTCTGCCTATCAAAGAGTCGATCACTGCAGCTCAATTGGCGGAACTCTATACCTCTCCTATTGTCTCTCTGCACGGTATTCCTCAAGTGATCTCTTCAGACCGTGGCAGCATCTTTACCTCGAAGTTTTGGTATTCTTTTCAGAAGGCCATGGGCACCAACATCCGCTTCAGCACAGCTTTCCATCCTCAAACTAGCGGTCAAGTCGAGCATGTCAACCAGATTCTTGAAGATATGCTCAGGGCTTGTGTGATCTCCTTCAGCATGAAACGGGAGGATTGTCTTCCTTATGCTGAATTCTCCTACAACAACAGTTTTCAAGCAAGTTCGGGCAAGGCCCCATTTGAAATTCTGTATGGCAGGAAGTGCCGTACCCCTCTCAACTAGTCTGAAACCGGTGAACGTCAGCTTTTGGGTAATGACTTAATCACAGAGGCAGAGGAAATGTGCAAAGTCATTCGTGATAACCTCAAAGCAGCCCAATCCCGTCAGAAGAGCTACTATGATAGTAAGCACCGTGATTTGGCTTTCGAGATCGGAGATCATGTTTACCTCCGCGTCTCTCCTATGAAAGGTACTCGTCGCTTCGGTATCAAAGGGAAGCTTGCCCCTAGATATGTGGGACCTTTCAAGATTATCAGCAAGAGAGGCGACCTCGCCTACCAACTCGAGCTTCCTCCAAACTTTGCAAATGTTCATGATGTGTTTCATGTCTCTCAGCTTCGAAAATGCTTTAAGACTCCTGACTGCACTGTCAACTTCGAGGACATTGAGCTCCAAGAAGATCTCTCTTATCGTGAGCACCCAGTTGCTATTCTTGAAGAGACTGAACGCAAGACTCGCAACAAGTCAATCAAATTTCTCAAAGTCAAGTGGTCACACCATTCCGACCGTGAAGCTACCCGCGAACGCGAGGATCACCTCCGTTCTGAATACCCGGCGTTCTTTCAGTCCTAGATCTTGGGACAAGATCTTTTCGTAGTGGTGGAGTGTTGTAACACCCCGGGTGTAACTTTCCCAATTTGTACTCCAACTCTTGCCATTTCCGGCGTTAAGTTATATTTATTTTCTCGGGTTCGGGTTTTTGTCTCCGTGTGTTGTTATCGTTGTCATGCATCTCATATCATGTCATCATGTGCATTGCATTTGCATACGTGTTCGTCTCATGCATTCGAGCATTTTCCCCGTTGTCCGTTTCGCATTCTGTCGCTTCGTTCTCCTCCAGTGGTCATTTCTACCTTTCTTTCGTGTGTGGGGATTAAATATTTCCGGATTGGACCGAGACTTGCCAAGCGGCCTTGGTTTACTACCGATAGACCACCTGTGAAGTTTCGTATCATTTGGACTTCGTTTGATACTCCAACGGTTAACCAGGGACCGAAAAGGCCTCGTGTGTGTTGCAGCCCAACACCCCTCCAATTTGGCCCAAAACCCACCTAAGTCTTCTCCATCAACTAGAGCGTTCGATCACGATCGCGTGGCCGAAAACCGCACCTCATTTGGACTCTCCTAGCTCCCTCTACCTCTATTTAAAGAACCCCTCCGTTTTCGGATCTCCTTCTTTCCCCGAAACCCTAAAACCTGCTCACGCCGCCGCCGGACATGTCCGCCTCCTAGCGGACACATTGCCGCCACCAATCCTGAGGCGCCACCTGTCCCGCGCCGGCCTCCCACCGCCGCGGCCCGTCCCGGCCCAGGGCGGGCCCTCTCCTCCACGCGACCGGACCGCCGCCTCCCGCCTGCCCGCGCTGCCTCACGCCGCCGTCCGCCGTCAAGCCGCTCCGCCGCTCCCCGTCGCCGCATCGCCGCCTGCCCGCGGGACCCCGCCACCCGACGCGCCGCCCGACGAGCCGCCCCGGCGCCCAAGCCGCCGCCGCCGCCAAGTCCGGGATCCCGCCGCCCTCCGCCGTCCTCCCCGCGAATTCCGGCGAGATCCCGCCAAGTCCGACCACCACGACGCCATTGCCGGCGACCTCAACTCCGGCTTGAACAGTTCCTTGCCGGCTGTCCTCGATCCGCGTGCGATCCAGATCTGGGATATTTTTCGTCTCGGTTGACTTTTCCCTCAGAAACCCTAGCCCATGTTGCATACTTTGACCTGCCGTAACTTTACATCCGTAGCTCCGATTCATGCATATAGCATATCAAAATGTTCATCTCAGAGAGTACATCATTTCATTCCATTGCATCATTTTCATTTGAGTTCATCTTGATGCCAAAAATGCTGTTAGAAGAGGGCTACTTGAGTTAATTGTCAGATCTGCTACTCCATTTAGGTTTTTGTCATTTTTGCCATGATTAATATGTGCATGATATGCCCTGATGCTCTACATATGTTTTGTTAAGGGTTTTGTCATCTTTCCAGAGATGCAACCCATGTATTTTTGTGATGTGTGTGGTGACTAGTGCAAGCTTGCAAAGTGGTGCACTTGCTAATTCTGTTTTCAGGGACTTAGCAATTCCACTAAGTCCTTGATCTGTTTATCTCATGTTGCCATATGTTCATGTTGTTTCCTAGTGATCTGTGCCTCTTTTGAGGATGATCAGTAAGGATGTTTTGTTAATATTGTAGTGCTCTATCCATCCATGTCTTTGTTTGCAATTATTGAGCACCCTAGCTTGAGTCAATCGAGCTCTACTTTTGCTACTTCGTGAATCTGGGCAGATTGTCAACTTGTTTGCAATTTTGCCGATGATGTTGCCGATGATGATGCTATGCTATTGTTCTTGCCATGTCTAGCTTGAATTTTGTGCCTTCTTGTTGGATGTATGCTTGTCTTTCCATGACTTGCACCGTAGTGAGTGCATCGAGCTCGTAAACATGCATACTTGAGTTATGTTTCAGCATGTGTCAGTTTTCATTAAGTCTGAAAACTGATTATGTTTTTGCTATGTTAACATGCTTGCAATTATATTTTCTGATCCCTTTTGGCTCAAGGTCACTAAGGGACTTTTGTTAAGCTCTTTGAGTAGCTCCATGCCATGCTTTACTTTTCCATGTTCAGGTCTTGTAGCATGTAGTTTTGTTGCTCCGAAGAGTGCTACCTGATCTGAAATTCCAGACAAGTGTTGATTTCACTAAGTCTGAGATCTGTTTGTCATATGCATTTTTGCCATGCTTGTTTGAACCTGTTAATGGATGAATTGGCCGTAGCTCAGTGCTAGACTTTTGTTAAGCATCTTGAATGCATCCCTGCCATGTATTTTTTTGTCATGTTTGGGTGCTGTAGCATGTTCATCTCATTGCATTTAGATGGCTACTTGCTGTAAATCGCAGACCGGTGTCATTTTTGAATCGCTTGCCATTTCCAAACTGTAACTCCGATTCCGGCGTTCTTTATATCGTTTTCAAGAGATTTCATCTCATCTTTCCAGTGGCACACTTGGATTTCCATGTTGATGCCAGGTTCATGCTTTTCCTGTCTTATCTTGCATTTTGCATCCCGCATCGCATCCCGCATAGCATATCATCATTGCATCATATTGCTTGATCCTTGCACGTGGTTGATTGTATCCTTGTTGCTTGTTTGTATTGTTTGGGTAGAGCCGGGAGACGAGTTCGCTAATGAGAAGCCCGTTGAGTTTGCTTTCGAGGATCCAGTCAACTCTGACAACTGTGCAGGCAAGATGATCATACCCTCGAAATCACTACTATCTTTGCTATGCTAGTTTGCTCGCTCTTTTGCTATGCCAATGCTACGATGCCTACCACTTGCTTTCAAGCCTTCCAAATTGCCATGTCAAACCTCTAACCCACCATGTCCTAGCAAACCGTTGATTGGCTATGTTACCGCTTTACTCAGCCCCTCTTATAGCGTTGCTAGTTGCAGGTGAAGATTGAAGGCCGTTCCTTGTTGGAACATTTATTTACTTGTTGGGATATCATTATATTGCTATGTTATCTTAATGCATCTATATACTTGGTAAAGGGTTGAAGGCTCGGCCTCTCGCCTAGTATTTTGTTCCACTCTTGCCGCCTTAGTTTCTGTCGTATCGGTGTTATGTTCCCGGATTTTGCATTCCTTACGCGGTTGGGTTATAATGAGAACCCCTTGATAGTTCGCCTTGATTAAAGCTTTTCCAGCAATGCCCAACCTTGGTTTTACCATTCACCACATAGCCTTCTCTTTCCCTTGGGTTCTGCAGACTCAAGGGTCATCTTATTTTAACCCCCCCCCTGGGCCAGTGCTCCACTGAGTGTTGGTCCAACCGAGCGATGTCCGGGGCTACCAGGGGCAACTCTGGGCTGGCCTACCCGACGTCTGGCTCATCTGAGTGTGCCCTGAGAATGAGATATGTGCAGCTCCTATCGGGATTTGTCGGCACATTCGGGCGGTGTTGCTGGTCTTGTTTTAACCTGTCGAAGTGTCTTGAATAACCGAGATACCGAGTCTGATCGGAACGTCTTGGGAGGAGGTCTATTCCTTCGTTGACCGTGAGAGCTTGTCATGGGCTAAGTTGGGACTCCCCTGCAGGGATTTGAACTTTCGAAAGCCGTGTCCGCGGTTATGGGTAGATGGGAGTTTGTTAATGTCCGGTTGTAGATAACTTGAACCTTAACTTAATTAAAATGAATCAACTGAGTGTGTTACCGTGATGGCCTCTTCTCGGCGGAGTCCGGGAAGTGGACACGGTGTTGGAGTAATGTTTGCGCAGGTTGCTCTCTAGTTTCTCGCTCGCGCTTTGCCTCCTCTTCTTGCTCTCTTTGGCGAATAAGTTAGCCACCATACTTGCTAGTCGCTTGCTGCAGCTCCACTCATATTTACCTTGCCTTACCTATAAGCTTAAATAGTCTTGCTCGCGAGGGTGCGAGATTGCTGAGTCCCTATGGCTCACAGATTGCTATAATACCAGATGCAGGGCCTGATGATTCCGCTCCAGGAGAAGCACTTGAGCTCAAGTGGGAGTTCGACGAGGACTCTCAATGTTACTATGTTTCCTTTCCCGATGATCAGTAGTGGTGCCCAGTTGGGGGTGAACGGGACCGTTGTCGCATGTTGGGTTCTCTTTTATTTTGGCGCCGTAGTCGGGCCATGAGTGTTTGGATGATGTAATGTTATTTATGTACTTGATTGACGTGGCGAGTGTA
Organism: Triticum aestivum; assembly: GCF_018294505.1. Lineage (NCBI taxonomy): Eukaryota > Viridiplantae > Streptophyta > Magnoliopsida > Poales > Poaceae > Triticum > Triticum aestivum. The sequence goes on along the minus strand of NC_057809.1, from coordinate 266,653,765 downwards.
AGCCAACTATGTTGTCTCCCCTTTATGATTTATATTACATGGGATGTTGTGAAGATTGCCTAACTTGCGACATATGCCTTCAATGCAATTATGCCTCTAAGTCGTGCCTCGACACGTGGGAGCTATAGTCGCATCGAGGGTGTTACACGGACCCACGCGGCCTGGGATTAATGCAGCCCCCTGGGCTCTCCCAGCTAAATGAACTTGGAAAATGTCACCTGGTTCCGTTGATGAAGGGGTGTTGAGGCAGCTGAAGGTACGCGGCGAAGGGGTTGCCCCTCACAAGCCACCGGGGGCCTGAGCCTCGGGAGGCTCTGGGGGTCCAGGCGGTTCCTTGAGGACCATCTCCATCTCCACCAGGACTACATGGTGCCTGGCCTCCTGACCCACCATGATGCTCTGCAGGTTGCACTGGAAGGCAGCGGCCACGCTTGGCAGGCCAAACGACATGCGAACGTAGCTATGAGGTGGACCTTCGCAGCGCCAAACACGCGAAGGCCAGAAGCGCTCCTGAGATAAGGCTCGGTTGAGCCCTAGTATGTCGATGCAGACGCGTAGCTCACCACCCCCGCCTGGGTGGGGAGCAGCGCCAGGTAGGCGGCGGTCATCGCGTATTACTCTTGCCTCCTGAAGCTCCTGAGATACCTTTGTGATGAACTCCTGAGCACCGGGCGCTCCATCCCCAGTGTCCTCCTGAAGGAGACATGCCGCCGAACACGCCTCCAAGTGGTTCCCGAGCGCCTCCCTCGTGACGTTGGCAATGTCTGAGGCCCTCCAGAAGATAGCCCCCGAGCCCTGCCCGAGGAGGGCGCTGGGCACGCCTTCCTATGCGATAGAGGGAGATGCCCCAGGTGCGAACGCTGATCCTGACGAGGCGCCACCTACGGCGCTGCCCTCCTGAGGTCCAGCACGGAGTTGCTGCTTCTTCTTCTTGGGGACGAACTCAGGAGGGTACCGAGCTACATTGTTGCCGGGGTCTTTGATTGACGCTACGTGGAGGGCGCGCTCGAGGGAGCACACCGCATCTCTTTCTTCACAGGGGACTATGATGATCCCACCACTTCCTGGCATCTTGAGGACATTGTAGCCGTGGTGTGTCACGGCCATGAACTTGGCCAGGTCCGGATACCCGAGGATGGCATTGTATGGCAGACGGATGTGGGCGACGTCGAAGTCGATGAGCTCGGTGCGGTAGTTGTTGCGCTGTCCGAAGGTGACTGGGAGGTGGACCTGACCGATCGGCGTGGTGGAGCCGTCGGTCACTCCAGAGAAAGGCTTGGTGGGCTGAAGCTTATCGTACAGCACTTGGAGGTGATCGAACGTCTCGACGGATAGGACGTTGAGCCCTGCGCCGCCGTTGATGAGGGTCTTGGTGACTTGCACGTTGTTGAGGACGAGTGAACAAAGCATTGGGAGGACGCCGGCAGTAGCCGCGCACTTGAGCTGGTCTGATCAGCTGAATGTGATGGCACACTGGGACCACCTGAGCGGCACACTGGGACCACCTGAGCGGGCACGTGGCCTCGAGCTTGAGGAGGACTGCATTCACCTCACGAGCAAATTGTTTGAAGGTATGTTGTGAGGCTGGGGCTTGAGCTCCGCCCAAGATGCAGACGATGGCACGCGGCTCCTGGAAGCCCCCAGCCCCCTCGTCTTGGTGGTGGTCGTCGTTCCTTCTTGGTGGTGGTGGCAGTGGAGGGAGACCGGCATTGCCCTGAGGACGATCCTCACGAGGCTGATCCCTCCAGGCGCCCTCACGAGGCTGATCCTGCCAGTGGTCCTCATGAGGTCGGTCGCGCCACTCCTGGCGCGGGCCACGGTCATCCCAGCGTCCGCCAACACGTCCTGCTCCTCGGCCGTAGCCCCGGTCGTTGCTCTCGGGGCGACAACCGAAGTGTCCTTCTCGAATGGCTCTGAGCTCTTGGCAGTCGCTGGTGTTGTGGCTATGCAGGTTATGGAAGGCGTAGAACGGTCGGTTGCTCTTGGATGACTTGGGCTGGTCCCTGCTGCGCTTTGTGTCCGGCTCCGCCATGAGCACGGCTGCTCCCTTGCGCTTCACGTCTTTGGCCTTCACTTTCTTCTCCTCCGGGTCCGCAACCGGGAGCTCGAGGAGGGAGAGGCGCCCCTCCTCCACTCTTGTGCACTTGGTCGCCAGGTTGAACAGCTCCAGAGACGTGCACAGCTCCTTGTGGATGGCGAGCTCCTCCTTCATCTTGAAGTCGCGGACGCCATCGGAGAACGCAGAGATGATGGCCTCGTCTGTCACCTTGGGGATCTTGAGGTGAACGTTGTTGAAGCGTTGGATGTACTTCTGGAGGGTCTCTCCTGGTTGTTGCTTGACGCAGCGTAGGTCACCCGCAGCCGGTGGGCGGTTGCCAGTGCGCTGGAAGTTGGCGACGAAACGGTCGTGCATCTCATTCCAGGAGGAGATCAAGCCTGGAGGCAGGTTCAGGACCCAGGAGCGGGCACCATCCTTGAGAGCCATGGGAAACCAGTTCGCCATGACTTTCTCGTCGCCGTTGTCCGCCTCGATGCTCAGCTTGTAGAGCTGTAGGAACTCCGCCGGGTCGGGGGTGCCGTCGTAGCGAGGAGGTAGATCCAGCTTGAACTTGCCCGGCCAAGCGATGCTACGCAGCTCAGGGGTGAAGGGGCGGCAGCCTGCCGTGGTCACCGGGACTCTGTGCTGGTGGAGAACTTGTCCTTGATGGGGTCCGTGCACCACTACCGCAGGCGGCACGCGGTCTTGCCGTGGTGGCGCAGGGAGCGCGGGGACGTTTTCTCGCGGTCGAGGGACTTCTTGGCACCTTCTGAAAGTGCGTTATATCGACTAGAGGGGGGGAATAGGCGATTTTTATGAATTCTTCACTGAGGAATTTTAGGGTGAGCAAATTCCTGAGTGAAGAACTACTTGCAGCGGAATAACTACTTAGAAGTAAACATAAAAGTGCATGAGCATGGTCTTCATGATGAAATGAAAACAAGCACAGAGTACAGAAAGCGTAAACACAGGATAACACAGGATAAGACAAACAGACTGAAGAAATTGAACTAGGGAAATAGAGAAACTCTTCAGTCAAAGTCTTCAAACAGATATGAACAAGCACTCAACACATAAATGAGGAAATGGAAGGGTTGAGGAAATGGAACCAGGTAGCTTGGTGAAGACAATGATTTGGTAGACCAGTTCCAACTACTGTGACATTTGTACGTCTGGTTAGAGTGGCTAGGTAATTAAACCTGAGGACACACAGTCCCAGACACCCAGTTCTGAACACGCAGTTCAGAACACTCAGTCCTCACTGTATTCCCCTTGAGCTATGGTCACACAGACCTCGCCCAATCACTCGTGGTAAGTCTTCAGGCGACTTCCAAACCTTCACAGACTTGGTCACTCGGCAATCCACAATTTCCTCTTGGATGCTCTAGACCATGACGCCTAACCGTCTGGAAGATGCATAGTCTTCAAAGGTAACAAGTGTCAGATCCACGCAGGATCAATCTCTTCAGTGATGCTCAATCACTTTGGGTTTGTAGGTGTTTGGGTTTGGGTTTTCCTCACTTGATGATTTTCACTCAAAGTCCTCGGAGGATGGGATGCTCTCAAATGACAAGTGTCAGTTTCTCTCGGAGTAGCCAACCAGCTAGTGGTTGTAGGGGGCGGCTATTTATAGCCTAGGGAGCAGCCCGACATGATAAGACATAAATGCCCTTCAATGATATGACCATTAGGTGGGTAGATATTTGGGGATAGCTGGCGCATAGCACAACAACGGTCAGAATTTTGGGTAGCAAAATCCTGAGGGCTATCATGTTCCTCACTGTGTAGGCAATCCGCACTGGCGAATTCCTAACTCCTCAGTCAGAACAAATTCCTCAGAGACCAGAAGAACTTCGTCTCTGTCACTTAAGAAATTGACTGAGTTGTATGAGATTTCCAATGGCTTCACTCGAAGGAATTGGTAGGTGTAGGATTTGAGTTGAGCATCACATGGAAATTTTTCCTTAGTATTTCCTCGACCCCCTTTAACAGTACGCTGTTTCCTATGACTCAAGAAAGAGAAAATGAAACTACGAAAACAAAAGTCTTCATGCTTCATGTTCCTCGAATGAATACCAAGTCTTCAGGATTGCACCAATTTCTTCACGTTCAAAGTCTTCAGAAAGTCTTCAGGTCGAAGAACTTCATTTTGAGGGGTCAACTTTCTCTGTAAATATCAAACTCCTCATAGACTTATAGACATGTGTACGCTCATAAACACATTAGTCCCTTAACCTATAAGTCTTTAATACACCAAAATCACTAAGGGGCACTAGATGACTTACAATCTCCCCTTTTTTTGGTGATTGATGACAATATAGGTTAAGTTTTCAGCGGGGATAAACATATGAAGTGTAAATACTGGAATTGAGGAATTTGATTGCAAGATATAGAAGAACTCCCCCTAAAGATGTGCATAGTGAGGAATTTGCTTTTGAAGCAAAGCACACTTGAAGAGTAGAATCATGGAGGTCTCCCCCTATATCTTGTAATTCATACATGCATTGACATATAATATGAAGAATTTGAAATGCATGATGAAATATGGTGACTGATGTATTTCAGCATGCGTGCATTAAAATTAATGAGGAATAAGCATGCAGGAAAGCACAGCAAAAGTATCAGGCCACCATTGAGTTTAAGTTTACAACTCGATCGAATAAAGTCTCAGAAGAATGAGAGTTGTAACTTAGAGAAAAGAAATGCCCATATAAGTAGACCCGCTTGAAGACTAACTCAAATTTCTCCCCCTTTATCATCGAATGACCAAACGGGTTGAAAATGAGGACTAACGCCCCTGAAGAATATCAAGTTGATGGAGGAGCGCTAGCGTTGTTGGGGTCGTTTGTCATTGTAGGGCCTGCCGCAGTGTCGTTCAAGTCTTCATACTCGTCGGTGTCGCGGGATGAAGAATATGAACTGGCCACCCATGAAGGAACCTTGACCTTCTTGAATTTCTTCGGAGGAGCTGCAGACCAGTCATAATCTTCCTTGAGACCCATTTTCTTCAGATCTTCTTCACCATATAGATGTGATAAGATAGCCCAGGTGCGACCGAAAACTTCATGGAGGTAGTAATGGTTTTTCTTCAATGCATTATGTGTAGCAGTCATGTTGTGATGAAGAGAAACAAACTAACACTTAAACCATTTATGGTTTCGATCCACCTTCTGGTGAAGACTAAGAAGCAGCTCACAGTCAGTCATCACACGTGGAGATGTGGCTTGAGGAGTAGACTTGGGTGCATTGGCAGCAGAATCATGAGTGGCAGAGTCATCATTGGTGGAGTAAGATGCAGCTTTACGAAACTGACCATCCAATGGACGAATGCCTTCATCAATGACAAGAGGTGTCTTGCCCTTTTCATCAGTTGAAGTAAAAGTCTGCTTGAGGACTTCAATCGGGGGCAAGTAGCTGAGGTGATTCTGAAAATCAGCCTTGTAGTTGAGTGAAGACATTGTTCTGAGGAATCTCATAATCCAAGCAGGATAAAGCTTCAACTCAAACGGAGAGAGTGCAACATTTTCCGGAGTCCTCAAGAAGAAATCATAATAATTGGTTGGAATGCTATAAATGATGTTGAATAGAAGATTCTTCATGATGCCAACAATTTCCTCATCAGATGAGTCGTGGCATTTGATGGGACTCATTGTCCTCGTCAGAATGCGATAGACTGTTCTGGGCACATAGAGTAAGTCCTTTACGAGGAATTTGGTCCTTCGGGCTTGACCGGGCTTCCGATGCTTCATTAACACTTACATGTAATGAGCAGTGAGTTCAGGTTCTTGGTACAGGCAGCGAGCTCCTTCACTGGGTGGACTGATGGGCAGGGCGTGAAGCAGTTCAGAGGCCGGTGCCTTATAATGAGTATTATCAGTCATCCAGTCCAAGACCCAGGAGTTGATATCTTCAAGATCACCTGTGATATGCAGTGTAGCGTAGAACTGAAGAATAAGCTCTTCATTCCAATCAACAATGTCAGAGCAAAAGTTGAGGAGGCATGTGTCATGAAGCACACTGAGTACAGGAGTGAAACAAGGCAATGATTCCATGTCCACATGAGGAATATGCTCATGGTAGAAGATTTTGTCCTTGTTGAAAAGTAGCGAAGAATAGAAATTGGTCTGGCTGGCTGTCTAGAAGCGCTTCCTCCTAAGACGAGCAGAGTCACAAGGATTGTAGTCAGTGAAGAATACATGCTCGCCAAAGAAGTCACTAGCCTTGAATTTTTGTTTCTTTGAGAAGGGATCCTTTGGCTTGGGGTGAGGAGTGTCAGTCAATTGCATCACAACCTCAGGGATCTCAATCTCAGGTTCCACAGGATGAGGAATTTCAGGTACTTCTTCAGTGGCAGCCCGGGACTTCAATTCTTCATTTACATGTTCATCAACACTAGTGGCTGGAATTTCTTCATGGATGGACGGAGTTGCACGAGGTTCTTCAGATCCCATTTGGACTTCAGTAGTTACTGGGGACTGAGGAATTTGTTGAAGAGCTGTGAATAGAGGAGAGTTGGGGTGCTGACTTTCCCAAAAGTCATCTTTAATCACTAGAGTAGTGCTTCCAATGTCCACATCGTCTTCTTCATCCATTTCTTCAACATCGGCCTCTTCAGCAGTGAACTGAGGCATGGGCGATGAGATAATTGGTGTTGAAGGGATTGCATCCACTTCAATTTCTTCATCCATCTGCTTTGACGAAGTAGCAGAAGGATTTTCTTCATCGGATTCACTTGGAATCACATAGTCTTCATCAAAAGGAACAAGGTCCTTTGATGGCATGGTTGAGATAGGAACAACATCAATTGGGTTGGCAAATGAGATGGTCAATGGCTTCATCTTCTTCGAGGCTGAAGAATCTGATGAAGTTGATGCCTTCCTTTTCTTCACTGCTGCACGCTCTGCAGCCATGGTCTTCTTCACATCTGATGCAGATGGAAGGATCGAAGTTGGTGTAGGCGCAGGAGGAGCAGAGGAATTTGGTTGAATTTCTTCAAGCGCAACTGATGCAGTTGCCCTGACGTCTTAACTTTCTTCAGGCACAACACTAGTGGTTGCCCTGGCAGTTTCTTCAGCGGTTGGAATGCAGTCATCAGCCCTGGAATTAACATTTTCTTCAGTAGCCTGATTGTCATCAACGGTGCTGGCATTTTCTTCGGTAGGCAAAGCAGATGCTTCATCCTGAGGAATTTCCTATTGCATTGCGGCTGCAATATTTGAAGTGAAGTTGTCAACGAGTCTCACAAAACGAACCTTGGCTCCCAGCCAATCAACATGGTATGCGTCAAATTCATCACTGCGTTTCTTGATCTCAGACTATATATTGATGAGTTCTTCAGTTGTCATAGAGATAACGTTTTTCTTCAGGTAACGCTCCTTTTTGTACTGCGCTTTCTTGATCTGCCTCGCCTTCTCAAACTTCCATTTTTCTTCTTGTATGAAGTGAGTCAACATATGAATTTGGCCAGGAGTCAGCTTGAAATCAGGCATAGGAGTATTTGGTCCTTGTGCCATAGGTCAATATACTCAAGGATCAACTTTGGATCCAAAATCAGAGGCACACTTGTGCCCTTGGCTCTAGCGGCCTTGATCTGCCTGTCTCTGATGATTTCTGTAAGTTCATCATCATTAGCTTCGTCTTCATCTGATGGCACTTGAAAAGCAACCTGCTTCTTTTGAGGACTTGGTCGAGAGCCTCATCCAGCAGTTGCCTTGGTTTTCAACAGAGTGGGACCAGTTGAAGAATGCAGTGGTGCTGAGGAACTAGCGGATGCTCCTGAGGCAATAGAGATGCCTGTCGTCCTTTGGCACGAGGTGAGATGCGCAGGTGCTGAGGATTTGGTCGGAGCAGCTGAGGACTTTGGCGGAGGAGCTGAGGACTTTGGAGTGGGAGCAGCTTGAGGAGTTGGCCGTGAGGGCTTTGAAAAATCTGGCCATGAGGGCATTGCTGAGGAACTTGGCCATGAGGGCATTGCTGGTGAAGCACTTGACTTGTGAGCAGGCTTCTTTGGCATGGCCTTCTTTGGCTTGCTTGCAGAGGCCTCGGCAGTGGCAGCAGCAGAGTCTTCATTAAATTTCCTCACTGCTTCTCTTGCTTGTTTGGCCAACTTGTCCTGGCGCTTGGCCCATTCATTAGGATAATCCTCACCGCGCTTGAGGCTGGTGGGATCTGCTTCTTGGCCAGGTGCCAACGGAGGTCTTGGGCATGGAGGATTGAGAGCGAATTTCTTCATGTACTTGGGAGTAACATACCTGTACTCCCTCCACTCTCTTGCCCATCTCCTCTCTATTCTTTGAATGTGGACTTTGCTCTCATTCTTGGTTTCCTTTCCATGAGTGGCCTCATGAGGAGTGCAATAGTCCTTGTATATGTCATTAGGGATCTCAAAAGCAGTATTGACCTCAGGCCTCTTTCCTCCCTTCTGTGGCTTCTTTCCATCAACCATTTTCTTCAGATGAGGAATTTGAACAATGGATTTCACTGAAGATGTATGCAACTTTTCTTCGAGGAACGCTGCAAATGAGTTAAGTTGATGAGAACCTAGTGATTCATCAGCTAACATGAGTACCTGCGAACAGAGTATAGTTGTGAGGAATATGGAGAGGTCATATGCGTTCTTAGAGGTTTTTCAAAAAGGAGCAAGTTTGAGGAATTTGACCAGATGAGTCTTGAATAATTTCACTAAGCGCTCTTTGTCTTAGGTTCCAGAGATGTATAGATCGAAAATCCACACATTTGAGGAATCTTGAAGAAAAATATAGCTTTAGAGAAATGAATCAAGAACAGATGACATATGAGGTGTTAAGTGTGTGATGAATTTGAAGTATAAACACCTTTGAATATTTTGTAGTTATCATTTGAATCAAAGAGGGCAGTAAAAGTAACTTTTAATTACCCTGGATGAAGAACACGACGAACTGAGAGGTGTAGATGTGAAGTTCGTCAGTTCAGATCTTCCACGCCCTAACTTGGCAGAGGAAGACAGCTACGGCGGCGGCGGAGTGAAGAAATCCGCAGCCGGCGCGAGTACGACGGCGACGAGGTCGAGGCAGTGAAGCTCTTCCTCACCGGCGACGATGAAGTAGCGGCGGCGCTTGGGTTTGAGAAGCTCGAGCTGGAGTGAGAACGAGCGGAGTAAAAGTGAAGTGAGGAAGGGAAGGGGTATTTATAGCCACGGTGAAAAAACTGTTCGCCCGAAGAAATTGGACGAACGTGCCCCTAACCCTTCTTATTCACTTGACATGTGTCACCCACATACTAAGAAGTGGAGATCGTGTGAGATCGTGGGTGAATGGATAAGTGTTGTCGTCGGATGTGGAACAGTTTGAGCGGCAAAGCCGAATATTTAGATAAGATAGGTTTTAAAGTTCCGTTCGCAATTTCTTCAGCTGATAAGGACACAGTGAAGATTTTGAACGAGTTTCAAATAGAACGCACATGAAGAATTTGTGAATAGACTGGGTTGAGTTTAGCATAGAGGGGGAAGGGTCCGATCACATTCACTTAGCGGAACAAGCAACTTGAAGAAATAGCAATAAGTGAATGTTGTAGAGGACATAAACTCATATATATATATATATATATATATATATATATATATATATATATATATATAGCCAATGAAGAAAAATGACGGAAATGGTGAAGACAATGCAAATTGAAAAACAACTGAGGAATTTAAAAGAACTGAGGAAAAAACTCAATTGAAGATTTTCAACATTTTGTGGTGGCGTGACCCATCGTATAAGAATGATGATTTCAGACACCACGTACAATTGTCATAGGGTTCTGAGAATCAAATTCTTCGTTAATTTCTTCACACTTAGAGTGTTAGTCTTCATTGATTGAAGAAAAACGTTTCTTCATGTGTTGCACATCTAAGTCATCAATTTTTCATAAGTATTAGGATTGGTGTCCTTTTCAAAGAACATTCGAAGATTCTAGGATATTTAGCTCACACCGCAACTTGCTAAATCTCTTCTCATCCAAGGGCTTAGTGAAGATATCAGCTAGCTATTCTTCAGTCTTCACATGCTCAAAAGAGATGTCGCCCTTCAACACATGATCACGAAGAAAATGATGACGAATCTGAATGTGCTTTGTCTTCGAGTGCTGAACTGGATTATGAGCAATCTTGATGGAACTCTCATTGTCATAGTAGAGTGGCACATTCTTCATGTTGACGCTGTAGTCCTTGAGAGTTTGCGTCATCCATAGCAGTTGAGCACAGCAAGAACCAGCAGCAATGTACTCAGCTTTAGCAGTAGACACTGATACGCAGTTCTGTTTCTTCGAGGACCAACAGACCAAAGATCATCCGAGGAAATGGCATGTGCCAGATGTTGACTTGCGATCCACATGATCACCAACATAGTCAAAGTCTGAAAATCCAATGAGATCAAAAGCCGGGCCCTTGGGGTACCATAATCCAAGTGTTGGTGTGTGAGCTAGATATCGAAGAATATGCTTCACAGCCTTATGGTGTGATTCCTTCGGTGTAGCTTGAAATTGGGCACACATGCAAACACTAAGCATAATATCTGGCCTAGATGCACATAGGTACAATAAAGAACCAATCATGGAGCGGTATACCTTTTGATCAAAGTCAATACCATTTTCATCAGTGCATAGATGGCCATTTGTGGTCATAGGGATTTTGAATCCTTTGCAATCTTGCATGCTGAATTTCCTCAGTACATCCTTGAGATATTTCTCCTGAGATATGAATATGCCCTTGCGCTGTTGATGAATCTGAATACCTAACAATAATTTCAATTCTCCCATCATAGACATTTGATATTCTTCACTCATCATATAGGCAAATTCATCAGTATAACATTGGTCAGTACAGCCAAAGATAATATCATCAACGTATATTTGGCACACAAACAATTCAACATCATAAGATTTAGTGAAAAGAGTTGGGTCAAGTGAACCGGGTTTGAAGCCTTTCTTCATGAGGAATTCCTTCAAAGTATCATACCACGCCCGTGGGGCCTGCTAGAGGCCATAGAGGGCCTTATTGAGTCTGAAGACTTTGTCAGGATGCTTTGGATTTTCAAAACCTGGGGGTTGAACAACATATACTTCTTCCTCAAGCTTACAATTGAGGAATGCACTTTTCACATCCATTTGATATAAAGTGATATCATGATGGTTAGCATAAGCAAGTAATATGCGAATAGCTTCAAGTCTAGCAACAGGTGCAAAAGTTTTGTTGAAATCAATTCCTTCAACCTGTGTGTAGCCTTGAGCTACAAGTCGTGCCTTATTCCTCAGCACAAGGCCATTTTCATCTTGCTTGTTGAGGTAGATCCACTTTGTGTTGATGATATTGTGCTTGCAAGGATCTGGACGTTTGACCAATTCCCAGACATTGTTGAGCTTGAATTGATGTAAATCCTCTTGCATAGCTTGAATCCACTCAGTCACCAGAAATGCTTCATCTACCTTAGTGGGCTCTGTGATAGAGACGAAAGCAAAGTGCCCACAAAAGTTAGATAAATGTGAAGCTCTTGAGCGTGTGAGAGGACCTGGAATGTTGATGTCGCTGATGATTTTCTCAATTTGCACTTCATTTGCGACGCGAGGATGAGTGGGTTGACGATGAGGAATTTGATCAGCATTTTCTTTAGCACCATTTTCCTCAGGTGCATTAGCATGACGTTCTTCATGCTCTGGAATAACTTCTTCAGCTGATTCTTCAGTAGGAATGACATCCTCTGTAGCCTTGAGCTTAATAGATTCCTCAGGAGGTATTTCATCTGTCATAGGAGGTAGGTGCTCTCTTTGGGAGCCATTAGTCTCATTGAACCGCACATCTATAGTTTCAACAACCTTGTCATGACAGGTGTTGAAGACTCTGTAGGTGTGCGAGTCCTTACCATAGCCGAGCATAAAACCTTCATGTGCTTTCGGTGCAAATTTAGAACTGTGATGAGGATCTCTAATCCAACATTTAGCACCGAATACTTTGAAATAACTCACATTAGGTTTCTTGTCAGTGAGAAGTTCATATGCTGTCTTCTTGAAGAATTTGTGAATATATACCCTTTTGATGATGTGGCACGCAGTATCAATTGCCTCAGGCCAGAAGCGAGGAGGCGTCTTGTACTCATCAAGCATAGTGCGGGCCATCTCAGCAAGAGTCTTGTTCTTGTGCTCCACGACGCCATTTTGCTGAGGAGTATAAGGAGTAGATAACTCATGAGTAATAACAAGTTCATCAAGATAGTCATCAAGGCCAGTGTTCTTGAACTCAGTTCCATTATCACTCCTGATGTGCTTGATCTTCACACCAAAGTTAGTTGAAGCCCTCAAGGAAAATCGTTTGAAGACTTCCTGCACTTCAGTTTTGTAAGTGATAATATGGACCCATGTATATCAAGAGTAATCATCAACAATGACAAAGCCATATAGAGATGCAGCATTGGTAAATGTGGCATAGTGAGTAGGGCCAAAGAGATCCATGTGAAGCAATTCAAATGGTCGAGTAGTAGTCATGATAGTCTTTGCTGGATGCTTGGCCTTGCTCATCTTTCCAGCTTCACAGGCTCCGCATAAGTGATCCTTGAGGAATTTGACATTTTCAATGCCAATGACATGCTTCTTCTTCGCGAGCGTGTGAAGATTCCTCATGCCAGCATGACCAAGTCGTCGATGCCATAGCCAGCCTTCTGAAGCTTTTGCAAGAAGACATGTAGCAGGTTGTGGTCCTGTAGAGAAATCAACAATATACAAATCTCCTCTCCTAAAGCCTTCAAAGACTTTGGAATTGTCAGTTTCCATGATCACAACACAATGATAGTTGCCAAAGACAACCACCATATCAAGATCACAAAGCATTGAGACAGACATGAGGTTGAACCCTAAGGACTCGACAAGCATGACTTTGTCCATGTGTCGATCCTTTGAGATTGCAACCTTACCTAGACTCAATACCTTGCTTTTGCCTTTGTCAGCGTAGGTGATATGCTTCAGATGTGATGGAGATAAAGCAGAGTCCATCAATAAGCTCCTGTCACCAGTCATGTGATCTGTATGTCCACTATCAAGGACCCACTCAGTGGCTTTGGGTTGATCATACTGCAGATGAATTAGTGCAACTTACGAACTCATATACTTCATCAGTGAAGAATATGGTATCAATTTCATTAGACAATAGAACGGATAAAATAGTATGAGGACGTGAGAAATGAAAATTCATTTCTTCATGATTAGCTTGCGTCCTTTCAAGCACATTCAGGTCTCTAGCAAATTCTCCATACAATTAATTCGTCTGGAGACCTGACCCTGCATAAGAGGTCAGTTCTTTTTCTTCACCACCCACATTTTTAGGGGTGGCAAAGAGTTCTTCATTATGCGAGCTCCATAAGAGAAAGGTGGAATAGACGCCAATCCACTTCGTTTCACATTAGAGGGGTTAGGATAAGCATAAGAGTAAGCAGAGAAATTCTTCGAGGACTTATGGACATAATGATTTGAAGAATAATGCACATATCCATAATCCTTAGATATTTCCTGCGAAACAGACGGGTTAGCACGATGATGTTCATATGAGGACTTTGATCCTTTTGAGGAATTTGATCCATGAGAGGAGTTTGGTCCGAAGGAGGACTTGGATCCATATGAAGAATTGGCCCATATGAAGAATTTGATCTGGGGTTCCTATTCTTCAGAGTTGGTGTCATGATGACATTCACCTGAAGATTTTCAAGGCACCTTTTGGGAACCCAAATTTTCTTCATAGGAGGACCATTACTGCAGTTAGTGCCAACATATCTAGCAAATACTTCACCATTCTGATTTTTGAACAGTTTATAGTTAGAGTTGAAAGTGCGTTATATCAACTAGAGGGGGGGTGAATAGGCGATTTTTATGAAAGTCTTCAAAACTTGGGAGTTATGAAGACAAACAGTGAAGATTATGCCTATTACTATGCAGCGGAAGTTAGATTACACTAGGCCAGCCATGGTCATGTATTCAATAGAGTGAAAGCACAGTGACAAACAGCTTCAGTGTAATAAGGATCAAGTAGGAAGAAGTTATGAAGCCAAACAGATCATGCATTCACGTTGTGAAGACAAATGATAAAGCAAGTATGCAGTGACTTCACAATGAGTAACAGCAAGAGAAGGAAGTGAAGATGAAACCAGTGACTCGTTGAAGACAATGATATGTTGGACCAGTTCCAGTTGCTGTGACAACTGTACGTCTGGTTGGAGTGGCTAGGTATTTAAACCTTAGGACACACAGTCCCGGACACCCAGTCCTGAACACACAGTTCAGGACACCAAGTCCTCACCGTAATCTCCTTGAGCTAAGGTCACTTATTCCTCGCCCAATCACTCTGGTAAGTCTTCAAGGTAGACTCCCAAACCTTCACAGACTTCGTTCACTGGCAATCCACAATGTCTCTTGGATGCTCTGAACGCGACGCCTAACCGTCTGGAGGATTCACAGTCCTCAAGTGTAATAAGTCTTCAGATCACACAGACAAGAAGACTTAAGTGATGCCCAATTTACTCTGGCTCTGGGTGGTTAGGGCTTTTCTCCTCACTAGGAATTTTCTCTCAAAGGCTTGGAGGTGGGTTGCTCTCAAATGACAAAAGCCGTGTACTGAAATCTGAGCAGTCAACCGTTTATGGTTGTGGGGGTGGGCTATTTATAGCCACTTGGCAACCCGACCTGATTTGTCCGAAATGACCCTGGGTCACTAAGGAACTGACACGTGTCTCAACGGTCAGATTTCGAACTCTCATGGCAACTTTACTTGGGCTACAAGCAAAGCTGACTTGTCCGGCTCTGGACAAGATTCGCTCTCATTGTCTTCGCTCGAAGACATAGGTTTTTTGATTTAGGCATCACTTCAGTCATTCTGACTGGTTCTCTTGGACCCCACTTAACAGTACGGTGGTTCCTATGACTCAACACAAAATAAAAGAACTACGAAAGATCTAAGTCTTCGAGTTCCATAGGCTTCATAACGTGTCTTCTTTTGTCATAGTCTTCAATGTGAATATCTTCATATACCACGTTTGTCTTCAATGTCTTCATACATTTTTAGGGGTCATCTCTGGTAGTAAAACCGAATCAATGAGGGACTTCTACCTGTGTTTTCCTGCAATTCTCACAAACACAATAGTCCCTCAACTAGGTTTGTCGTCAATACTCCAAAACCAACTAGGGGTGGCACTAGATGCACTTACAATCTCCCCCTTTTTGGTGATTGATGACAAACTAGTTGAAGTTTTCAACGGGGAATATGAAGTGTGAAGTTTGTAAAGGAATTGTCTTCATAAGTTGCCAGAGCTCCCCCTGAAGATGTGCATATAAGTTAATTTGCTTTTGGAATGCAAATGCACATGGCAGGTTGTACTTGTGGAGATCAGCTTCAGCTTATGATGACAATCCACTATGCATGTGAAAGTATATGAAGATAATGACATGCATAATGGAAAATGGACATCTGCAGAATGAGATGAGTGCGGAATTTATCGTCGCACATGCGGAATTTATCTTCGCAAACAGAGTGGTAAACGAGTAGCAGACGACCATCGAGTTTTAGTGTTTACAACTCAAAAGAACCAAATGAAGCAAAAACAAGAGTTGTAAACACGAAGCAAAGTATAACAAAACAAGGCACCCGCCCATATTGACCCGCTTGAAGACTATAAACATCATATGCTTCTCCCCCTTTTGTCAGGAATGACCAAAAAGGTTTGAAGACATAGAGCTTTCTACGCGTTCCCAGGCGCAGCAGGGTCGGTGGAGTTTTTTGGCGGTGCTGAGCTTTGAGGTGCTGAAGCGGGTGGTGGTGAAGTAGCATCATCATCTTCATCAATGATCCTCGCAGTGATGGTGGCAGCAGATGAGGAATACTCAGAGTCTTCAAGTGACGGTGTGTTGCGCATCACAGCCCTCCTAGGAGGTGTGGTGTCAAATTTGAAGCGCTCTGTGAAGCCATCCTCTTCAAGTTCAGCTTCAGTGCAGATCATTGAGAGCCCTTTCCACGTACGACGGCAAGTCTCATGTGTAACGAAGGCATTCTTGGTGGCCAGGTTTCGAAGACGATTGACATCCACCAAGAGGCTCTTCATCTGACGTTTCAGCCAGTCGTGATGCCTATCTTGCTTTTGGTGAAGGGCCACAAGAAGCTCTCGGTCAGTGAGGACACGAGCACGCTTCTTGGGTCTTGGAGCGTTTGTGCTATCTGTGGCTTCAATTGATGCTGGTGCACGTGTAGTGCCAGCCATTGGATAGACCCTGGACATGGCTTCAACACCTTCAACATTCTGCGTGAAGCTCTGGTGTTCGGCATTTTGAAGACTTATTGGTTGCTTGGCAGGCTCAGGGTATATTGCTTCAGCAGAGGTATCCACATCTGGCAGGAAGATGCGATGGTTTCGGGCTGAGGGCTGATACGAAATTGTAGAGTGCAGTTTGATCAGCCTCATCACCCAAGGGGCATAGATTTTTAGACCAAATAAGTCCGAGCCTGACGCAACAAGTTGTCATATGAAAAGATCCTATGCGTTGAAGCATTTGCCATGCATGATATAGAATATGGGAGTCTTCATTGCACCCTCAATCTTGTCATGTGGAGAGTGTCCCTTAATGGGCCAGAGAGTCTGTCGGATAATATGATATATGGTCCTGGGCAGGTACTCTAGGTCTTCAACAAAGAACTCAGTTGGATAGGGTGGATCCTGAGGCAATGGCTTCATCATTGAGAGCATCTGACTCATATTGGGTTCAGGTCTCTGGAAAATACTCTCAATAGCTTCAGAATGTGATTGGCAGCCTTCCTCGAAGAATTCGCCTGGAGTGGGCAGGCCGGTGAGCTCAATGATGTTAAATGCATTGGCTTCATGATGGACATTTCCGGTCATCCACTCCAGGATCCAAGTCTTCGGATCTCTGTTGTAGCCTTTGATGTGGAGAGTGGCATAAAACTGAAGCAGAAGCTCTTCGTTCCAGTGCTCTTCATCAGTCACGAACGGCAGCAGACCCACTTGCCTGAAGCAGTCCAAAGCTTCCTCAAGACATGGCAGACCAGCAATAGCTTCAACCTCAAGGCGCTTGTGAGGAAAGATGCGACCTTGATTGTATAAGATGCAAGAATAATAGCTGCGCTGTGAATAGCTCCAGAACCTGTCTGATACAATCCTTTCCCTTGAATAGGGGTTCTTGGAGCTATGGAAAAATGTGTTGTCTGCCTTGAAGCTGTTTACATCAAAGGAGCCAGGTGCTGATGCAGGACCTGGGAACCTTGGAAGCCTTGGGACTGGCTTCTGGACATGAGGCCTGTGCTCTATGTGATAGTCAAATTGTGGACCTGCAGCAGACTCAGGAACTGAATCTGCTTCTTCATTGTCTTCGGCTGATGCAGCCGGAATTTCTGCAGACTGGACTTGAGGCCATGGACCTTTGCGAAGCCTACGGAATGCAGACGACGCTTGTGGTGTCGGAGTGGGCTGGGCCTCAATGTCTTCTTCCTCCTGAGGGCGATCCGCCCATGACTCATCTTGTGCCATTGGCGTCAGAGGACGACCAATGTTGATGGGTTCGCTTGTTTCAAGCTGAGGAAGGGCTGCATCACCTTGCACATTGTCCTGATGACCAATGTCTTCAGCAGCTATTGGATCGGCTGCTGGAATATTTTCAGCGTCAGGTGCCTCTATGGGAGCAGGCTCATGAACTGTCAGTCTTCTTTCTGCATTGGGGTGAATGACAGAAAGGGGTTCAACCATCAAGGGCTCTGTGGGAGCAGCCCTAGATTTCTTAGTCTTGCGCTTCTTTTTACTGGGGGCAGAAGGAGAGGCTTCTGAGCTCTTCCTTTTTCTGGCTTCAGCTTCTGCAGCTCTTGTCTTCTTTAGCTCTGAGGCTGTTGACCGGCTCTTTGGCTTCGAGCCAGTCGTGGCGGTTGGGAAGACAATGGGAGTGGCTGCTTGTCTTGATGCCTCTGGTTCACTCACAGCAGGCTGCTTCTTCTTCTTTGCGGCCATCTTGGGGTCGATGCCTGGACGCCCAAGTGCCTTGCACTTTTCAGCCTCATTGTAGGCTTGAACACATTTGTCAGCCAATGACTTCATCCTTTCACGCGAGCCTTGAGCTTCAGCATGCTTCTTCAGAAAGTTTTCTTTGAGATCATGCAGCATGATTTTGAAGCTTCTCACTTCTTGCACGCTGAGACTGGCCATGTGCTTCTTGAACTGAGCTTTTTCGTGATCAATTTTCTGCTTCAGCTCAACAATGCGCTGAGCAATGTCCAGTTCTGAAGCAATTGCGCCTTGGAAGGCGACGCTGAGTCCAACAGGCAGCTGCAGATCATTGAAGCTTATATCTGGTGTGTCAAACCACTCATCGATGAAGTTGTGGATGATGGCGACACCAAAGAGAGGCAGATTGTTGAAGATTTCCGCTTCCTCCTTGCTTTTGATGAGCTGTTCTAGTGCGTCATCGCCCAGATCTTCATCGCTTGATAGATCAATGGCTTCACTGCGCAGAATGGCAGCAGCAGTGAGCTCTTTGCCTGTGTGTTGCTGGGGCTCCTTTTCCTTCAGGGGCTTGGAGATGCAGGATACATCTTCAGACTGCACACTGACTTCAGGAGGTGCAGTTTTCAATGGCTTCGCCCTTGAGATTTTTGAGGCAGGGGCCGGCTTCGAAGCTTTTGGTTTCTTTGTCTGCTTTGGCTGCGGCACAGCAGGAGCTTCATCAGACTCAGAATCAGCTGGAGGGTCATTCACAGCAGTCCCTTGGACCAAGATGTGGGTGATCAGGCCCTCAAGATTGGCAAATGGACCGATGATATTGGGTTCCGCGTCGCGTGTGCCATCTGCCCTTGGTGAGGAGGGACCAGGATTGAAGTCAAGCCCAAATTTCTTCTTGTTTAGCTTCGCTGACTGTTGAGCAAACTGAAAGTTGCGTTTGAAGAGATTGTCGTCACGACACCAGAGAAGTGACGACGGATGTGCATCATCAGGCTGTGGTCCTCGGACCATGCATGGGTAGAAGCCTAGAGTAATGGCTTCATCTCTGGTTCTGGGTACAAGGTTCTTGTATAAGATATCCCCCCATGGACTCTTGATTGCATTCTTTTCAGCATACTCCTGGGTGACGAAGCGGTATTTGAACCACTGTTCTGCCCAATAGTGTCGAATCCATTGGATTCAGGTTTTGCGCTGCCCATAGCTCTCTTCTGGATCTGTTTTGTACATTTCTGCCAAGTCTTCAGGCAGATCCTTGGAAGTTCCCTCACGTCTCTGTCTGCCCCCCTTTCTTGCTGCTGCTACTGAAGCCATAAACTTTAACTTGAAAGGCTTCAAAACTTTCAAAGGCTTCAAAGGCTTTCTTTTTCTGGACCAACAGGAACTGGCTTCAGGAGAGTTTATGTGATGCTGTAGGAATTCTGCAAATGAATGCAGACTATGAGAACCGAAGGATTCTCCCACGGACATGTACCTGTGACAGCATTAAGGTGCGAGGGAAGGGGAAGAGGTCATATGCATTCTCAGAAGGTTTTGAAGATTAATCAGTTTAGAAGACATTGACCTCATCGTGCGAAGACATTCACTCATAGATAAGAAGTTGGTTCCAGATTTGTACGAACCCACAGATCAGTACAAGTGAGGAATCTAACTACTTTATGAAGCACAAGTGAATATACTAGGCATGTTATGAGATGCAGCGAGAGATCTAACTAGTGTGAAGAGAAACTTCTTATGGTAGAAAGTGACAGAACCATGAGATCAAAAGAGGCTGTAAAAAGAAGTTTTATTTACCACACTGGAACTGCTAGACGGAAGGGAGTTGATGCCGAGCAGTTCAGTCCTCCGTGCCCTAACTTGGCGACGGAAAACACCTACGGCGACGGCGGAGAGGACGATGTCCGCGGTCGGTGTGAGGACGGCGTTGGAGAGGTTGCGGCAGCGAAGCGCTTCGTCTCCGGCGTCGTCGAGTGCTAGCGGTGGCGCTAGGGTTTGTGCGAGGGTGGAAGAAGGGGATAATGACCGCGGTAAGTGTGAATTTATAGGCTCAGGGGTGGCACTGTGCTATTACACAGGTGCCCCTGGCAGTTCGCATTTGAGGAACGCGTGGCCAGTTAGCGGAAGTTTGGGGTTTGTTCCACGTCCCACGCACGCCTAAATTGTCGGGCGGTCGTTCCTGCTTCTCCGGATTTTATGTGGAGGAATGAGCATTAAAAATGGACTTTATGGTTGTCTCTATATCTTCAGCTGACAAGGACACAGTGAAGACATTCGACAATTTCAATAGAATGCATATGACTTGGAGAGATAGAATTTGAGATAGAAAGCATAGAGAGATTAGGGTCCGATCACATTCACTTAGTTCAAAAGATTCAACCAAGAGGACATAGCTATAAGTGAATGCTGTAGAGGACAGAACACTCGAGCATATATATCTATATAATCAACGTAGTGAAGATAATCATGAAGACATGTTGAGTTCGAAGCCAAACCAAATGTGAAGATATTGCAAGGTAACGCCATGAGTTAAACACTTCAAAATGGAACGTTTGGTGGTGGCGTTACCCACCGTATAGGAAGTATTAGACCCAGACACGGCGCACAATTATCGTGGCGCTCCGAAGTCAAATTCCACATTAATGTATTCACACTTAGAATGTATGTCTTCATTGATTGAAGATATACTTTACTTTGTGTGTTGCACATCTAAGTCATCAATATGCATAAGTGTTAGGATGTGTGCCTGATCACAGGACATTTGAGGATTCCAAGATATTTAGCTCACACCGTAACTTGCAAAACCTCTTCTCATCCAAGGGCTTGGTGAAGATATCTGCCAATTGCTCTTCAGTGTTGACGTGTATGATATCAATGTCTTCCTTCACAACATGATCTCTGAGAAAGTGATGACGAATTTCAATGTGCTTTGTCTTCGAGTGCTGAACTGGGTTGTTGGCAATCTTGATGGCGCTTTCGTTGTCGCAGTAAAGTGGCACTTGCTTCAGATGAATGCCATAGTCCTTGAGTGTTTGCTTCATCCACAGAAGCTGAGCGCAGCAAGATCCAGCAGCAATGTATTCAGATTCAGCAGTGGAGAGAGATACACAGTTCTGCTTCTTTGAAGACCAACATACAAGTGATCGTCCCAGAAAGTGACATGTGCCTGATGTAGACTTGCGATCAACTTGTCACCAGCATAATCAGCATCCGAAAATCCAACCAAATCAAACTCTGAGCCCTTTGGATACCATAATCCTAGAGTTGGGGTGTGAGCCAAATATCGAAGAATTCGCTTCACAGCTAAGTGATGCGACTCCTTTGGTGCCGCTTGAAATCGAGCACACATGCAAACACTAAGCATGATATCTGGCCTAGATGCACATAAATAAAGCAAAGACCCAATCATGGAGCGGTATACCTTTTGATCGAACTCTTTACCATTGTCGTCAGGACCTAGATGATGTTTGGCTGGCATTGGTGTTGTGAAGCCTTTGCAGTCTTGCATACCGAACTTCTTCAGGCAATCTTTGAGATACTTCTCTTGAGATATGAAGATGCCATTGCGTTGTTGTCGTATTTGAAGACCAAGGAAGAACTTCAGCTCCCCCATCATGGACATCTGATATTGCTCTTGCATCATATATCCAAACTCTTCACTGTACTTCTGATTGGTGCAGCCGAAGATAATGTCATCCACATATATTTGGCACACAAACAGTTCACCATCATATGTCTTCGTGAAAAGAGTGGGATCCAGGGAACCAGGTATGAAGCCTTTGCTCTTCAGGAAGTATTTGAGTGTGTCATACCAGGCCCTAGGGGCTTGTTTGAGGCCATACAGTGCCTTGTTGAGCTTGTATACCATGTCAGGATGTTTTGGATTTTCAAAGCCAGGTGGTTGTGCAACATACACTTCTTCTTCAATCTTGCCATTGAGAAAGGCACTTTTCACATCCATTTGATATAGAAGTATGTTATGATGATTTGCATAGGCCAGCAGTATGCGTATGGCTTCAAGCCTAGCCACAGGAGCAAATGTTTCATCGAAGTCAATGCCCTCCACTTGAGTATATCCTTGAGCAACGAGACGAGCTTTGTTTCTGACAACTTGACCATGCTCATCTTGCTTGTTGCGGTATATCCATTTGGTGCCTATTATGTTGTGCTTCCGTGGATCAGGACGCTTAACCAGTTCCCATACATTATTCAGCTCAAACTGTTGAAGCTCTTCTTGCATAGCTTGAATCCATTCAGGTTCCATGAAGGCTTCTTCAACTTTCTTGGGTTCTGATATGGAGACGAATGCGAAGTGCCCACAGAAATTTGCTAGCTGAGTTGGCCTTGAACGAGTGAGTGGACCAGGTGCATTGATGCTGTCAATTATTCTGTCAATCTGCACTTCATTGGCAACACGAGGATGTACAGGGCGAAGACTTTGCTCTTGCTGATCTGCGTTGTTGTTTGGGAGGAATGTCTTCAGGCTGAGCATTGTCTTCATGTTGATCAGGTGCTGAGATGATAAGTTCTTCTTCAGGATGAGCTTCAGAAGGTATAATCTCTCCAGTTCCCATAAGCTTGATTGATTCAGTAGCTGGAACTTCATCTAGCACATTTGGCAGTTGCTCTCTTTGTGAACCATTTGTCTCATCAAACCGCACATCCACTGTTTCAACCACTTTGTAATGGAAGAGATTGAAGACTCTGTAGGAGTGTGAATCCTTTCCATATCCAAGCATAAAGCCCTCATGTGCTTTTGGTGCAAACTTTGAGGTGTGGTGTGGGTCCTTGATCCAGCACCTTGCGCCAAATACTCTGAAGTAACTGACATTTGGCTTCTTGCCAGTTAGGAGTTCATAAGATGTCTTGTTCAGAAGCTTGTGAAGATAAACACGATTGATTGTATGGCATGCAGTGTCAATGGCTTCAGTCCAGAATTTTCTTGGAGTCTTGTATTCATCTAGCATTGTTCTGGCCATCTCAATGAGTGTTCTGTTCTTGCGTTCGACGACGCCATTCTGCTGTGGCGTGTACGGAGCTGAGAATTCATGTGTGATGCCCAAGGTATCAAGATATGTATCAAGGCCAGTGTTCTTGAATTCAGTGCCATTGTCACTTCTGATGTGCTTTATCTTGGCGCCAAAATTGTTCATAGCTCGATTGGCGAAGCGTCTGAAGACATCCTGCACTTCAGTCTTGTAAAGGATTATGTGCACCCAAGTATATCTAGAGTAATCATCAACAATGACGAAGCCATAGAGGCAAGCAGTAGTAGTAAAAGTTGAGTAGTGAGTGGGACCGAAAAGATCCATGTGGAGCAGTTCGAAGGGTTGTGTAGTAGTCATGATTGTCTTCGAAGGATGTTTTGCCCTTGTCATCTTCCCTGCTTCACAGGCACCGCATAAGTGATCTTTCTTGAACTTGACGCCCTCGATGCCTATGACATGCTTCTTCTTCGCAAGGGTGTGGAGGTTCCTCATGCCAGCATGCCCAAGCCTCCGATGCCAAAGCCAGCATTCTGAAGCTTTTGCAAGAAGACATACTGCAAGTTGTGGTCCTGCTGAGAAATCTACCACGTACAAATCACCTTTCCGATACCCTTCAAACACTAGAGACTTGTCAGATTCCATTAGTACCAGGCAACGATATTTTCCAAACATTACGATCATATTCAAATCGCAAAGCATTGAGACAGACATTAAGTTGAAGCCAAGGGATTCAACAAGCATGACTTTATCCATGTGTTGATCCTTTGAGATTGCAACTCTACCTAGACCCAATACCTTACTTTTACCAGTGTCAGCAAATGTGATGTGGCTCTTGTCGGATGGACGTAATGTTGAGTCCATAAGAAGGCTTCTTTTGCCAGTCATGTGATTTGTACACCCACTGTCAATAATCCATTCTGAAGACTTTGAAGTCGCTGGTGTCGTACCCTACAGTGCAGTTAGGGGGATAGGCTTCACGAAGAGAATTGTGAAGCATAAACATTTGACGAACCAGTGGGTTATGAAAACTTAGATCCAGATTAGGACTAATAGGGAGAGTAGCATGCGATTCAGGAACGAAGTACATAATGATGCCATTCGGGCATTTTATCTTGCGCCCTACAAGATTTTTAAGGTCCCCAGCAATAGCATCAGAAGATTTTGTTTTTCTGCTGGAGACCTTTCCCTGCAAAAGAGAGTTAAGCTTTCTTAACCACCCACATCTTCAAGGGTGGCTTAGAAGCAATAAGTCTAAGTGCAGCATCTGAGAATTTTGGCTTTGAAGCCTTAGCAAACAGTCTAGCAGGTGGACAATAATACTCATAGGAATAAGCAGAATAATTTTTGGTCATATGAACATGACGGTTCGATGAACCGCTCTCATATTCATATGCCTGAGTATGGTTTCCCTGCAAAACATTTGCGTTAGTGTGACTCAGGTGAGTCCTCTGTTTGTATGAAGCCTTTGGACCGTATGAAGCCTTTGGTCTGAGTTTGTCTTCTTCAAGTGAGGTGTCATGAAGACATTCACAGGAAGATTTTCCAGACACTTTTTCGGAACCCAGATCTTCTTCATAGGCGGTCCATTCCTGCAGTTAGTACCAATGTACCTGGCAAACACTTCACCATTCTGATTCTTAAACAGTTTATAGTTTGCATCAAAGGATTCATCAATGATAATGGGGTTAGCACAAGTGAAGCCAGATAAATTGGATGGATCTGCTGAAAGTTCCTTTGCAGCAACCCATGTGGTTTTGGGGTACTGCTCAGGTTTCCAGTAAGAGCCATCTGCATTTATTTTCCTCACAAACCCAACACCCTCTTTCCTAGGGTTTCGATTCAGAATCTGCTTCTTGAGGACATCACATAATGTCTGATGTCCTTTAAGACTTTTGTACATCCCTGTTTCAAGCAATGTCTTCAACCTAGCATTCTCATCAGCAATAGCAGTGGTATCCTCAGCAGAGGGGTTAGTTACCACATCAACAGTTGAAGATATTGCAACAGCAGTAGCAGTGGAACATTCAGCAACAGAAGTAGCATTATCACGCTCAATGCATTTAAGACATGGTGGTTCAAATCCTTCCTGAGCGGGACTGATCTGTTCGGCGCGAAGTGACTCGTTTTCCTTTTGAAGATCTTCATGAGCCGCTCTCAATTTCTCAAGTTCTTGCTTCCTTTGAAGATAATCATAGGAAAGCTTTTCATGAGTTGTTGAGAGAGTATCATGACGATCTTCAAGTTCCTGATACTTAACGTGAAGGTTTTTTATGTCTTCAATTAAGGATTCAGATCGAGTCATTTCAGCACCCAACAGATCATCGCTTCTGTCTAACAGTTTTTGAATATGTTCCATAGCTTTCTGTTGTTCAGTTGCAATTTTAGCAAGTGTTTTGTAGCTAGGTTTTGAATCACATTCAGAGTCATCGTCACTAGATGTTTCATAGCGAGTAGTGCGTGTGTTTACCTTGGCACCGCGTGCCATGAAGCAGTAGGTAGGAGTGGAGTCGTTCTTGTCATTTGCGTCGGTGTCGGTGATGCAGTCATTGTCTTCAGTGTTGAAGATGGACTTGGCGACGTATGTTGTAGCCAGACTCGCAATGCCAGAATCAAACTCCTCCTCAGACTCCACCCCTGCCTCCTCAGATGCGGACTCCTCCTCTGAATCCATCTCCTTTCCAACAAACGCACGTGCCTTGCCAGATGAGCTCTTCTTGTGTGATGAAGACTTTGATGAAGACTTGGAAGAAGACTTTGAGTATTTCTTCTTCTTCTTGTCGTCAGAATCATATTCCTTGCTCTTCTTCTTCCTTCTGTTCTCATTGTCCCACTGTGGACACTCAGAGATGAAGTGTCCAGTTTTCTTGCACTTGTGACATGTTTTCTTCTTGTAGTCATGAGCAGAAGCTTCATCATTCCTTGAGCTTGATCGTGAAGATTTTCTGAAGCCTTTCTTCTTGGTGAATCTTTGGAACTTCTTCACTAGCATTGCAAGTTATCTTCCAATGTCTTCAGGATCATCGGAACTGCAGTCAGATTCTTCTTCAGATGAGGAGACAGCTTTTGCCTTCAAGGCGCGAGTTCGCCCATAGTTTGGACCGTAGATATCTCTTTTCTCAGAAAGCTGAAACTCGTGTGTGTTGAGCCTCTCAAGTATGTCAGACGGATCGAGTGTCTTGATATCAGGACGTTCTTGAATCATCAGGGCCAGGATGTCAAACGAACTATCAAGTGATCTCAGCAGCGTTTTGACGATTTCATGTTTGGTGATTTCAGTGGCGCCGAGGGCTTGAAGCTCATTTGTGATGTCAGTGAGTCTATCAAATGTGTGCTGGACATTCTCATTGTCATTTCGCTTGAAGCGGTTGAAGAGATTGCGAAGGACACTGATTCGTTGATCTCTCTGGGTTGAGATGCCTTCATTGACCTTGGAGAGCCAGTCCCAGACCAGTTTGGATGTCTTCAAGGCACTCACACGGCCATACTGCCCTTTGGTCAGATGACCACAGATGATGTTCTTGGCAGTAGAGTCCAGTTGAACGAATTTCTTGACATCAGCAGCAGTGACACCTTCTCCAGCCTTGGGAACGTCGTTCTCGACGACATACCATAGGTCGACGTCAATGGCTTCAAGATGCATGCGCATCTTATTCTTCTAGTAGGGATATTCAGTTCCATCGAAGACGGGGCACGCAGCGGAGACTTTGATTATCCCTACAGTCGACATAGCTAAAACTCCAGGTGGTTAAACCGAATCACCCGGAACAAGGGAGCACCTTGCTCTGATACCAATTGAAAGTGCGTTATATCGACTAGAGGGGGGGTGAATAGGCGATTTTTATGAAAGTCTTCAAAACTTGGGAGTTATGAAGACAAACGGTGAAGATTATGCCTATTACTATGCAGCGGAAGTTAGATTACACTAGGCCAGCCATGGTCATGTATTCAATAGAGTGAAAGCACAGTGACAAACAACTTCAGTGTAATAAGGATCAAGTAGGAAGAAGTTATGAAGCCAAACAGATCATGCATTCACGATGTGAAGACAAATGATAAAGCAAGCATGCAATGACTTCACAATGAGTAACAACAAGAGAAGGAAGTGAAGATGAAACCAGTGACTCGTTGAAGACAATGATATGTTGGACCAGTTCCAGTTGCTGTGACAACTGTACGTCTGGTTGGAGCGGCTAGGTATTTAAACCTTAGGACACACAGTCCCGGACACCCAGTCCTGAACACACAGTTCAGGACATCAAGTCCTCACCGTAATCTCCTTGAGCTAAGGTCACTTAGTCCTCGCCCAATCACTCTGGTAAGTCTTCAAGGTAGACTCACAAACCTTCACAGACTTCGTTCACTGGCAATCCACAATGTCTCTTGGATGCTCTGAACACGACGCCTAACCATCTGGAGGATTCACAGTCCTCAAGTGTAATAAGTCTTCAGATCACACAGACAAGAAGACTTAAGTGATGCCCAATTTACTCTGGCTCTGGGTGGTTAGGGCTTTTCTCCTCACTAGGAATTTTCTCTCAAAGGCTTCGAGGTGGGTTGCTCTCAAACGACAAAAGCCGTGTACTGAAATCTGAGCAGCCAACCGTTTATGGTTGTGGGGGTGGGCTATTTATAGCCACTTGGCAACCCGACCTGATTTGTCCGAAATGACCCTGGGTCACTAAGGAACTGACACGTGTCTCAACGGTCAGATTTCAAACTCTCATGGCAACTTTACTTGGGCTACAAGAAAAGCTGACTTGTCCGGCTCTGGACAAGATTTGCTCTCATTGTCTTTGCTCGAAGACATAGGTTTTTTGATTTAGGCATCACTTCAGTCATTCTGACTGGTTCTCTTGGACCCCACTTAACAGTACGGTGGTTCCTATGACTCAACACAAAATAAAAGAACTACGAAAGATCTAAGTCTTCGAGTTCCATAGGCTTCATAACGTGTCTTCTTTTGTCATAGTCTTCAATGTGAATATGTTCATATACCACCTTTGTCTTCAATGTCTTCATACATTTTTAGGGGTCATCTCTGGTAGTAAAACCGAATCAATGAGGGACTTCTACCTGTGTTTTCCTGCAATTCTCACAAACGCATTAGTCCCTCAACTAGGTTTGTCGTCAATACTCCAAAACCAACTAGGGGTGGCACTAGATGCACTTACAAGAGTCAATGGACTCATCAGAAGAATATGACAATTCACATGTAAAGCCAGATAAAGTAGATGGATCCACTGAAGGTCCCTTTGCAGCAACCCATGAGGTTTTGGGATACTGCTCAGGTTACCAGTAGGTCCCATCAGCATTGAGTTTCCTCTCAAAGGCAATACCCTCTTTCCTAGGGTTCTTGTTGAGGATCTGCTTTTTAAGCACATAACAAAGAGCATGATGCCCTTTGAGGCTTTTGTACATGCCTGTCATATACAATTCCTTCAGCCCTACATCATTAGTGATACTATCAATGTCCTCAGATGAGGAATTAGTGATAGTAGAGGCAGTTGAAGAATTTGTAGCAATGGAAGTATTTGAACATTCAGGTGAAGAATTAGCAGTTTCTCGTTCAATGCACTTCAAACATGGAGGAACAAATTCATCCTGAGTAGCCCTGATCTATTGAGCAAGTAATGAATCATGCTCCTTCTAAAGATCTTCATAACTCACTCTTAGCTTCTCAAGATCTTTCTTTCTTTGAAGAAATTCATAAGAAAGCTTCTCATGATCAGTTAGGAGAGTGTTATGACGAGCTTGAAGATTGTCAAACTTGGACTGATGTCTCTGAAGATTTTTAGTCAAGATTTTAGTGCGATCCATTTCCTCGCCCAACATATCATCGCTTTTATCTAGCATATTTTGAACCTTTTCAAGAGCCTTTTGCAGTTTCACAGCAAGTTTAGAATAGCTGGGTTTGAGGTTTTCATCAGATTCATCCTCACTATATTCAGAGGAGGGATATTTGAGTACCTTTGAGCCTTTTGCCATGAAGCAATAGGTGGGAGCGTAGTCCTCATCACCGTCATCAGTAGTGTTGGGGAGGTCCTTTTATTCAGAGTTGAAGATGGACTTGCTGAAGAATGCGGTAGCGAGGGCTAGGCTCGCCACACCAGAGTCTGACTCCTCAGATTCCTCCTCTTCCTCGTTTTCCTCAGATTCAGACTCAGAATCCATTTCCTTTCCAATGAATGCACGAGCCTTCTTGGAGCTGCTCTTCTTGTGAGATGAGGACCTTGAGGGTCTTGATGACGAGGACTTTGAAGATTTCTTCTTCTTCTTTGAATCATCAGAACTGTAATCCTTGTACTTCTTCTTCTTCTTTGATTCCTTTTCCCACTGAGGACAATCTTGAATGTAGTGTCCAAGTTTTTTGCATTTATGGCAGAGTCTCTTCTTGTAATCATGGTATGAGGAATCTGATCTCAAGTCACCACCTCTTGAGGATTTACCAAAATGACCACGTCTTGAGAACTTTTGAAACTTCCTCACAAGCATTGCTAGCTCCTGGCTCAGTTCTTCAGGGTCACCAAGACTGCTGTCGGAATCTTCACCATCAGATTCGGATACTGCCTTGGCCTTCAGAGCCCATGATCTACCATAACTTGGTCCATAGAGATCTCTCTTCAGCAAGCTGGAACTCATGAGTGTTTAGTCTCTCGAGGATATCAGCGGGATCAAGTGACTTATAGTCTTCATGTTCTTGTATCATCAATGCCAAGTTATCAAATGAGGAATCAAGAGATCTCAACAATTTCTTCACCATCTCATGGTCGGTGATGTCAGCAACACCAAGTGCTTGAAGCTCGTTTGAGATGTTAGTGAGGCGATCGAAGGTTTGCTGAACATTTTCATTGTCGAGTCTTTTGAATCGGTTGAAGAGATTTCGAAGAACGTCAACTTGAGAGTCACGCTGTGTTGAGACTCCCTCATTGACCTTGGACAGCCTGTCCCAGATAAGCTTAGTTGTCTCTAGAGCACTCACTCTGCCATACTGCCCTTTGCTCAGATGGCCACATACGATATACTTCGCTTGAGAGTCGAGTTGCTTGAATCTCTTCACATTAGCATCATTGATGGTGGGAGTGACAGAGGGAACACCATTCTCCACAACGTACTAGAGATCGTTATCAATTGCCTCAAGATGCATGCGCATCTTATTCTTCTAGTAGGGGTAGTCCGTCCCATCGAAGGTAGGACACCCAGCAGAAACCTTGATCATACCTACAGTCGACATAACTAAAACTCCAGGCGGTTAAACCAAAATCACACAGAACAAGGGAGTACCTTGCTCTGATACCAATTGAAAGTGCATTATATCAACTAGAGGGGGGGAATAGGCGATGTTTATGAATTCTTCACTGAGGAATTTCAGGGTGAGGAAATTCGTGAGTGAAGAACTACTTGCAGTGGAATAAGTACTCAAAAGTAAACATAACAGTGCATCAGCATGGTCTTCATGATGAAATGAAAACAAGCACAGAGTACAGAAAGCGTAAACACGGGATAACATAGGATAAGACAAACAGACTGAAGAAATTGAACTGGGGAAATAGAGAAACTCTTCAGTCAAAGTCTTCAAACAGATATGAACAAGCACTCAACACATAAATGAGGAAATGGAAGGGTTGAGGAAAGACCAGGTAGCTTGGTGAAGACAATGATTTGGTAGACCAGTTCCAACTGCTGTGACAGTTGTACATCTGGTTAGGGCGGCTAGGTATTTAAACCTGAGGACACACAGTCCCGGACACCCAGTTCTGAACACGCAGTTCAGAACACTCAGTCCTCACTGTATTCCCCTTGAGCTAAGGTCACATAGACCTCGCCCAATCACTCATTGTAAGTCTTCAGGCGACTTCCAAACCTTCACAGACTTGGTCACTCGGCAATCCACAATTTCCTCTTGGATGCTCTAGACCATGATGCCTAACCGTCTGGAAGATGCACAGTCTTCAAAGGTAACAAGCGTCGGATCCACGCAGGATCAATCTCTTCAATGATGCTCAATCACTTTGGGTTTGTAGGTGTTTGGGTTTGGGTTTTCCTCACTTGATGATTTTCACTCAAAGTCCTCGGTGGATGGGATGCTCTCAAATGACAAGTGCTAGTTTCTCTCAGAGCAGCCAACCAGCTAGTGGTTGTAGGGGCATCTATTTATAGCCTAGGGAGCAGCCCGACATGATAAGACATAAATGCCCTTCAATGATATGACCGTTAGGTGGGTAGATATTTTGGGACAGCTGGCGCATAGCACAGCAACTGTCGGAATTTTGGGTAGCAAAATCCTGAGGGCTATAATGTTCCCCACTGTGTAGGAAATCCGCACTGGCGAATTCCTAACTCCTCAGTCAGAACAAATTCCTCAGAGACCAGAAGAACTTCGTCTCTGTCACTGAAGAAACTGACTGAGCTGTATGAGATTTCCAATGGCTTCACTTGAAGGGATTGGTAGGTGTAGGATTTGAGTTGAGCATCACATGGAAATTTTTCCTTAGTATTTCCTCGACCCCCTTTAACAGTACGGTGTTTCCTATGAATCAAGAAAGATAAAATGAAACTACGAAAACAAAAGTCTTCATGCTTCATGTTCCTCGAATGAATACCAAGTCTTCAGGATTGCACCAATTTCTTCAATTTCAAAGTCTTCAGAAATCCGAAGTCTCCAGGTCGAAGAACTTCATTTTTAGGGGTCAACTTTCTCTGTAAATATCAAACTCCTCATAGACTTATAGGCCTGTGTACACTCATAAACACATTAGTCCCTTAACCTATAAGTCTTCAATACACCAAAATCACTAAGGGGCACTAGATGCACTTACAACTTCTTTCTTCTTGCGCAGGCGCCGGACGCGGCAGGTCGCGCCGTGGGGTCGCGCGCCTGGGCGCCAAGACTCCGTCTTGGGGAAGAGGTGGTGGAGGCGCTCCGTGGGCCACGCCGCCCGCGGCTGGTGGAGGGCGAGGTGGCAAGAGGGATGGGGCTAGGGAGCCCCCTGCGATGCTGACAAGCTCGGCGATGTGGTCGAGCCAGTCCTCGTAGAGTTTGTCGACTGGGCGGTAGCGCAGGAGCTTGCACACCATGCACAGAGCGGCCTGCCCGTCCACGGGAGCGCGACGAGCATGGGATGATGAGCCTGCCGGGGTCAGCGATGGAGTGACGGTGTGGCCGTCCCACCGCACCGAGGGGTGCAGCGAAGACGCTTGCTGCTCGTTCATTGCTAGGCCGGTGGCGGCATTGGCGGTAGGAGACGGGGAACGACGGGGTGGCCCGCCGACGGGAGCCGTCTAAGCGATGCGGGCAGCGAGCGCAGCCCGGCGCTCAGCGCGAGCACAGTGAGCGTCCGCCATGGAGGTGATAGAGCAACGAGACGCGGAGCGATGAAAGGGAAGCTTCGGCGCACCCCTACCTAGCGTGCCAAATGTTGGATCACAGGTTCCGGCAAAACCCTCAAGGTTCGAACACTGGGTTGCGTGCGAAGATCTCCCCCCCTACCTATCCACGTCCTAGCTTTACTAAGATCTTACGGGCTAACTCAACGAACTCGTAACACAAAGGACACAAGACTTATACTGGTTCAGGCCACCGTTGTGGTGTAATCCCCTACTCCAGTGTGTGGTGGTGGATTGCCCCTTGGGCTGAGGATGAACAGTACAAGGGAAAGAACAGCCTCCTGAGGAGAGGTGTTCTTGTGCTCGGTGAGCTTGTGGTTGTCTTGGTCTATCTCGGTTCGTTGGATCCCCTCTCTAGCTATGGTGGTGGCTAGTCCTATTTATAGAGGCCCTGGTCCTCTCCCCCAAAATATTGAGTGGGAAGGGAGCCAACAATGGCCAATTTGAAAGGGGACAGCTAGTACAACTTATCCTGACAAAAGTGATCTTCGTCTGTCAAAGGCTCTGGTGGTGACGCCGTCTTGGGCACCACAGTGACCTCCGTCTTGCCGTCCTTCTGGTATTGGTCTTGTTGCACTGATATAGAAACCTTTGCTTGACGCCTCCGTACTCCGCGCCTACGCCTACTTCCTTAGCACCAAAGAGGAAACAAGGACACTGTGTGCGCTGGCGCCCGCCTGGCACCCGCCTAGCGTTGGTTGTCATGGCTCACATCATCGGAACCTCACGAGGTTTGCCTAACCTTGATCTCTCCGCCCCTCGCAAGCCAGCCTGGTGAGGCCGCTCCTGAGGAGGTCTTGTGTCATCCGCCTCACGAGGCTTGGCCCCTCGCGAGGGTCTTGATTCCTTGTTGGTGAAGATGGTCCGTACGGGCCGCTCGCAGAGCCACGCCATGGGCCGCAGGCATGCAAGTCTGGGGACCCCCGTTCCCAGGATGCCGACAGAGTTGCATGTCGTTTCCCTCGTACTCCCCTCCACCTGCCACTACACTGCCGCATCTTCCATGGCTGTTGTTCCTTCCCGTCCGAGGCCTCGCTGTCGTTCTCCGCCTTGGTTCGCTCGCTGTGCCTGCCTCCATCTAGCATTGTCAACATGGTCAACAACCAAGAGGAATCAGGAGATGATTGTACATGGACAGGCGGACAGTAGGGACCCACAGGGTCATTGCATTACGCAAGCAGGTGCCTCGTTATTACAAGCTAGGACAAGTCATTGACGTCTCATCTCACACTGGCGATTCTTAGGCTGGCGCGGCGGCGGATTTGTTAAAATTACACAACGAGTGGATAACACTAGGGACCTGGCAGCTCGCCCAGTTGTTTTTTTAGTTTTAGAGAAGCAGCTCAACTGCGCGTTGTGCGGGGGCTGTGGCCCGTCTAGCCAACGCTTACGCTTTTATTTAAGCACATGACGAGCACAGTTGATATCTTTTTTATTTCTGAAAATGGCTAGCCCGGTTCTTTTTTTGGAGAACACCAAAATCGAGGCCTACTTGCTTTTCTCAGCCCTACTGGGTAGTAAATCTTTCAAGACGACGAGGGAGGGATGTAAAGTAGTAAGAAATGGGTTGTAAATTTTTAAACCAAAGCCAACCGGCAATTACATTAAAATATCATTTTTTTTCTGGATTTCTCTACTATCTACTCTTATAAAAACCAAAGCCAATTGGCAATTACATTAAAAGATCGTCTTTTCTCCCACAAGATAAACTACTCATACAAATGCATCTTCATGTTCCGTGCAATGCACGGGCATCTTGCTAGTTAAGCTTTTAAATTTCATTCATTTTTTGTGGAGAATTGTTTTTTGAATTTTATTTTGATATAATTTTTAAAAAATTATTTTATTGCGACTCGAAATTTCGTGATTTAAAGAGTTCGGACCCCACCCAAATATGAAAAATTTCGTTGAATTTTTTAGCAGTGCCCAGAATATATGGTCTGTAATACTAATAGAAAGAATATGGGCTTCAAATATCCTTAAGAATTAGAAAATGGGCTGTAATTATTGAAAATAATGGCTAATGGGTTGTATGTTGTTTTCCACAGATTTGGAGGCTGACTTCTGGGACTACTAGGTTGACGATGACGCTATCCTAAAAAAAATTTGACGCGTACGCAAAGCTTTGTCAGCTTAGTCAACACAGAGCAGTGACTGTTGGATGTCCATCCAACGGCCGCCGTGCTTCTTCAATCTCTGATCTTCCTGCTCTAGCTGCCCAAACCAGCACCGGAGGGACTGCCTGCTCCCTCCTCCCGTGGCTGGCTGTGCTACTGCCAGGCCATCCCTCTACCCACCCGCACATCCTATTATTTTCCGACGATGTCAGCCTCACCCCGCAGCCGACCAGTCAGCGCTCGTACACCCCTCAGCGTGTGCATCCGCTGTAGAGGCTTCGCCGGCTCTAGGTCATTCCCTTCTTGGGCCTCGCCCTCGTCCACCGCGTTTGTGCTCTTGGCGCGGCGTGGTCAACATGGTCAACAAACAACAACCATCGGAAGAGGCTGACAGTAGGGGTCCACACAAGGAAATGCCTCCTTATTATGCGCAAAATAATGATTCGTCCACCTGACAGCTCGGACCCACCGGAAGGGCCTCTGTATTTCTTGAAAAAAATGTTCCCCCGGTGTCAGCTCGGACCCACCAGCTATATCTTCACACACAAGGAAGTGCCTCCTTATTACGCACAAAAAATGAATACTCCCCCTGCTAGCTGGGACCCACCATGGTGGGAGGCTGACTTGTGGGCCTACTAAGATGATGGGGATGGAGGGCTTTGTCAGCTTAGTTAACATGAACGATTCTAGCTCCAGTGACTGTACGATGCCCATCCAATGGTCGTAGTGCTTCTTCAACCTCTGGTCTTCTTGCTCCAGCCGCCCAAACAAGCATCGGTCATGCCGCCGGCTCCTGCCTCCCGTGTTCGGCTGTGCTGCCACCACTGGCAATGCCATCCCTCTATACTCACCCACACCTCCTGTTATTCTCCGGCGGCGGCAGCCTCACACCATAGCTGAAGCAGTCAACCCACGTACCCCCCTCCTTGTGGGCATCCACCGCCGCATCTTCCCCAGCTCCACATCTTCCCCTTCCTAGGCCTCGCCGGCATCGACCGCCCTAGTCTCTCGACGCGGTGTGGTCAACGTGGTCAAGGAACGACTTCCATCAGAAGAGTACTGTACGTGGAGAGGCTGACAGTTGGGTCCACGACCACGGCAAGGAAGTGTGTCCTTATTACGTGGAAAATAATGATTCCTCCACCTGACAGTAGGGACCCACCGGACGGGCCACCGTATTTCACGAAAAAAACGTTTCCCCCCTGACTACTGGGACCCACCAGCTACATCTTCGCACGCAAGTTCCTGACAGTCGGGACCCACTCGGTCGAAGCATACGTAGTGTTGTCATTCTGGTCGCGAACGTGTATGTACATACGATCGGTCTATCTGCAAGCTGCAATGATGAACCGTAGCCATGTAAGGAAGGGCACGTGTCGTAGTAGAGGCACGCACGTGTGGTAGTAGAGGCGTGCACATAGCATATACACGTACGTACAGTGGCCAGGGTGCAAGAAAGTAAATACGGCCATGTACGTACATACGGGCGGGGTCTCGAATGCCTACTCGCGCATACGTACGGCCAGGGCTCGTGTACATGGCTGGGTCGGAAAGGAGAAGTTGCGCCATTGTTGTGTTCATGGGGAGGGAACCGGCTGGGTCGGAACAGAATGTGTCGTCGTGTTCATTGGGAGCCAACCGGCTTGGACGGAACAGCCGATGGAAACAAGGCCTGGCGTACCGCAGAACGGAGGAAACGGCCTTGTGTTTGACCGGCCATGGTGGAAACGAGATCTTGTTCATCGGGAGGGGTCTGGCGTACCGCAAAACGAAGGAAACGGACCTCCTACGGTGGAAAGGGGGTCCTGTTGATTGGGAGGGGTGTGGCGTACTGCAAAACAGAGGAAACAGACTTGTGTTGGAGCGCTACGGTCGAAACGGTGGTCTTGTTCATCAGGAGGGGTGTGGTGTACCACAAAACAGGACTCCACGGGATACTCTTCATCTCCACCGCCGACCTCCTCCACCCTCCACGGGCTCCTGTTCATCCACCGTCGACCTCCTCTAGCCTCCACCTGCGACTGTTCATGCGCGGGCTCCTGTTCATTCAGCCTCCACCGCGCTCCACCACCGGCTACTATTCAACCAGCCCTCTCCACGGGGTCCTGTTCAACCACACTGTCGGCTTTCGGGTTCCGGCAGACCCTTGAGGTTCGAACACTGGGGTGCGCACGGAGATCTCTCCCCTACCGATCTATGTCCGATCCTCGCGTGCGAACTAAGATGAAAATGATGAACAACACAAGAGACACGAGGTTTATACTGGTTCGGGCCACCATTGTGGTGTAATACCCTACTCCAGTGTGTGGTGTGGTGGATTGCCTCTGGGCTGATGATGAATAGTACAAGGGAAGAACAGCCTCGCGAGAGGTGTTCTTGAGCTGGTGCGATGAACTGCTAGGGTGAGTTCCGTCGCCTCTCTTTCTCTCTACTAGGGTTCTACCAGATCTCTCTCTCTCCTCTTTCTTCCCGGGTATCCCCCCTTCCTTGGTGGAGGCTAGCTCTATTTATAGAGGCCCTGGGCCTCTCCCCGATTAATTGAGCGGGAAGGGCGCCAACAATTGGCCATTTTGCAGGGGAACATCTAGTACAAGTTATCCTGACCAAAGGTGGTCTTCGGCTGCCGAAAGCACTGGTGATGACGCCGTTTTGGGCTCCACGGTGACCTCCGTCCTGCCGCTCTGCTGGTCTTGGTCTTGTTGCACCGGAATGGCAACCTTTGCCCGATGCCTTGGCCTGTGCTTGCCCCCTTTGCACCAAAGGGGAAACAAGGACACTGCGTAGGCCGGCGCCCGCCTGGCCTCGATCGTCATGGCTTGCGTCATGCGATCCTCATGAGGTACCCCTGCCTTGATCTCTCCGCCTCCTCGCGAGCCTGCCTGATGAGGCTGCCTCTGAGGAAGCTTCCTGTCGTCCGCCCTGCGAGGCTTGGCCCCTCGCGAGGGTGTTGATCTTGCATTGATGAAGATGGGCCGCGCTGGGCCCCCACTTGAGCCACGCCACAGGCCGCAGGCAGGCAAGTCTGGGGACCCCCGTTCCCAGAACGCCGACAGTAGCCCCCGGGCCCAAGGCGCGCGCGGGCTTGGCTTAGTAGAGAAGCGAAGGGGCAAGCGCGAAGCGCCGCGGGCCCTAACAGCCTGCGGCCTTGGATGCCGTGTGGCGGTTGATTGGGCGTGGGCGTCTGCACTTCCCACGACGCCTCGGCAACTGCACGACTGACAATAGGGGGTGCCCGGGCCAGGCTTACTTGCCCTGCTCTCGCCGTCTTGCTCTAGATCCCCTTTCTCGTTCTCCTTCCTCTTGCTCCCGAAATCCTCCAGATCCATCTCAATCCTTCGCATCCGACACGCCATGGCGCCTCGCAAGTCCCCGGCTAATGCTTGGTACTCGCCGGCCCTGGATTCCCCAAATTTTCGGAGAAGAACCTCGCCCTCACATGCCTGATGACGATGGCGCAGGGCAGCGAGGGGGCGACTGTGCTCAAGGTCGGCTCTGACCAGCCTGAGGGCAAGGGGAGCACCTTCTACCCGTTCTTCGTGAGCGCCATTGTCGCCTCTCTGGTGCCTCCTTTCTCTGAGTTCTTCTATGTTGTTCTCCGCCAATACAATTTGCAGGCTCTGCATCTCCACCCCAACTCTGTCCTTCTCCTGGCAATTTTCGCCTACTATTGTGAGGCTCATGTTGGTGTGAAGCCCTCGGTGGCCTTGCAGCGCCACTTTTTCTCCCTCCGGGTTTCTGGCGCTCAGGTCTCCGCATGCGCGAGCTTCATTGCATATTCTAGCTCCAACGCCATCTCGAAGCCTGGGAAGAGGATCGAAGGCTACCGGAGCAAGTGGGTCATGATGGATGTTGGGCGCCTCCACCCTCATCTGGTATTGCCCACGGGGCAACCTAAGTCCGTTGACGCATGGTCCCGCGTGGAGCTCGTCGACCCTCGTGCGAAGGCGGTGTTGAGGAGGATGAACGCGGACCTGAGGCCAAGCAACTTGGGGGCGGCGAAGCTGACCGGGGCCACACTCCTGAGGGAGTTCTTGGAGCACCGGGTGGATCCGCTCCAGGAGCACTCGCTCCCACTGTGGAGGCTCGGACGAGCAGACGCCGCCCTGCGCCTGAGCTCCGAGGCCCGGACCAACGAGGATCTGACTACAGCCCTCCATTCCTTGGTTGGGGGAGACGTGGCGAGCCCGGTGGATGCCCCCGTCCCCCTGTTCCTTTGTGACGACTGGGAGCAGGTGGTGAACGGCATGCCCACCTTCAACGGTGAGGGGCTGGTGCCCGCGGCAACTCCCGAAGATCTAGCGGTCCTGGCGACGGTCAACTTGTCCTCCGGTAGCTCCAGTGGGGAAGAAGAGGTGGAGGAGGAAGCGTCCAACTCGGAGGAGACTGGCGAGGATCGGGGGGAGTCCTTCCCTCGGCGCAGGTCCCAGGCCCTCCGCTCCATGCCGGACGACGACGAGGCCAGCGCCAGGCGAGGAAGGGAAGGCTCTTCCTCGGTCACGAGGAAGGGCAGGTCGAGCCTGGTTCCCCCAGAGTCTGCTCTGGTCCCTGGGGGGTCCAAGGCCAGCTCCATCCCTCCTGACGCGCCTTCTGCTTCCGGGCCCTCCAAGGCTGACCCCCGCTGCAGGCTCTCAAGCTTCAAGTTTGGCCGGAAGTTCCTTGAGCCACGGACGACGTCTAGTAAGTGCTCGATTCATGCTCTGCTTGGTTTCTGCTGCTGAGGCTTGACATTTGCGCTCCTTTACCAGGGCGGCACCTACTGCCAAGAGGTTGAAGTAGGCTTCTACGGCCCCGCTTGGGGTGAATCCGTCTGCCGGGGCGACGTCTTCGGCTGTTGGGGGAGAGGATGGCGAGGCCTGCGCCTCTCTGACCCAACCGCCCTCGCGAGGCCAACTGGGGCACCCCGGCGAGGAGCCAGCCCTCGTGGCCCCTCTGGACCTGGAGTCGACTGTGCCCGACGCTGCGGCTGTAGCGGCCAAGGCTCGGGAGGTCCCTTCCTGCCAAGCCGTGGTCACGCTGCCATGTTCTCCGCCTGCTCCACAGGTTCTTGTCTCTTCTACTCCCTCCGCCGCTGTCCTGGACCATGTTGCCAATGAGCTGAGCCAACTGTGGGAGGATCTCCTGAGCGCGGACCCTCGTCTGGTGGCCGGGCGTCTGGAGTTGGCCTCTGGCTGGGCCCGTTCTACTGCTTCTGTCCGAGCGGTGCTGAGCTAGGCCGTGTCGTCCTCCGACGAGGAGAAGCAGGCCGCTAACCAAGCCAAGGCCACTCGCGACGCTGCCCTGGGTGACGCTGCAGCTGCCCAGGGCCGCTGCAAGATGCTTGAGGCCGAGCTGCAAGGCCTGCGCGACGAGCTCGCCAAGGAGGTGCAGAGCCGCCGGGAGATGGAGAAGGAGATGAAGGCTAGGGAGGCTGCCGCCAAGGACCGGGACGCCAAGCTTGATGACCGCCACAGCCGACTGGAGACACTAGAGCGGTCGCTGAAGGCGGAGAGGACCGAGCTGGACGCCAAGGCGAAGGTCCCGACGGAGGACCGGGTGGCCTTCGCGAGGCTGGAGAAGAAGGCTCGTGGCATACTGAAGACGCTGTATGAGAGCGGCCTGGAGGAGCCGTAGCTGGTGAGGACGACGGCCCCGCCAAGCTACTCCCCTTCCTGGTTGATGCGCTTGAGGACGTCGCGGACGGCCTTGGCCCCATGGTCGTGGCCGAGGC
This sequence comes from Triticum aestivum, assembly GCF_018294505.1. NCBI lineage: Eukaryota > Viridiplantae > Streptophyta > Magnoliopsida > Poales > Poaceae > Triticum > Triticum aestivum. The sequence goes on along the minus strand of NC_057809.1, from coordinate 266,613,542 downwards.
GCGTGCCCTATCTTCTACGGCGCTAACGCGTGTCCTCAGCCATGTCTACCTGCGCGACCCCAACGTCGACTTTGACAGCCTGCTGGAGCCCGTGAGCGGCGACCGTGCCGCTGCCGCCGCTGAGGCTGTGAGAGGCCGAGCCGAGGTTTTGCTGGGGAAGTTCCGCTCCCCCAGCGTCCTACCCGGGCGCGGTGCCGCCGGCCTCGCGACCTCGGTATGCGAAGCCGTCCAACGTGACTCCACCATCGGTGACGGTGTTACTGGGGAGTGATCCCTTCGCGACTTCCATCCTGTTTTATTCTTGCACATGCACCATGCCTCGCGGAGGCATTTAAACTTCTGTTTGGTGTTGTGGAACAGTCTTATGGCTTGTAATATTTGCTTTGAATTTCCGGGAATTTGCATTTTCCTCTCCTACTCGCTTACGCTCTACGTCGGCAGGGCCCGGCCCCGCGTGTACCTCACCCAGCGTTAGCCCCGACCGGAAACCAAGGACGGGACTAAGGAGTGAGGGGCTACGTGGCAAGTTAGGCTCCTGAGTCGCGATGCTCAGGAGTCCACCTTGACGCTCAAACAGGTTTCGTACCTTGGCTCCACTCGGGGAGTGGCGCGCGACGACCAGGTCCAAGGGACCTGGCTAGGTGGCGTGCGCTCAGGCGAGGCCCGGGCGTAGCCCCTGTGTCCAGCCCCCTCGCGCGGCGCTCCCGAGGGGAGGCGTTGCGATGGTGCCGGACACTGAGCTCTGGGCTCCCTGTGGTTGCTACGGCCGTGGGCCGCCCTCAGTTGTTTATCACCAGCGTGGAGCATAGCGCTTCCGTATGTGTACGGGCATAGCCGCTCCTCGGTAGTGTCGTCAGCCAGCGCGGAGCATGGTGCTTCCACTGGTGCGTGGGAGGGGGCTCCCCTCTGGGAGGAGCCCCTAGGGCGTGTACTGCCCCGCCCTGACACATGGCCGGCACGGTAGGGCTAGGAGAGGTGTATCTGGGCACCCGTGAGCTAGCGCGGGACTCACGAGGCCCTACGTCGAGGCGGGTTGCGCCTGGCACTGGGCCTTTATTAATTGGTGTGTTCCTGCAGGGTTGTTAGAATGCAAGTGCTCTACATCCTCAGGTCCCGGCCCTCGAGCGAGATCAGCCGCCGCTAGTATGACAGGTCGCGATGCCGTGGGTAAAGGCCAGGGGGTGAGGGCTGGAGAGCCAGTAGGAGCCCATGAGTCGTGATGCTCAGGTACCCCCCTTTTAACATGCAAGCGCTTTGCATGACGACAAGCAGTAGGTGATAATTATGGGAATCAGATTAAGCGTGAAAAAACAACTTCACCCTAAGGTAAATGCTGGAAAAACAACTGCCGCTGGGTCAGGCCCGAGTGGCGTGGGGATGATGCAGCCCGAGGGGCTCCCCCAACAAGGTAAGTAAAGAGCATAACCAAAATGGATACATGCCGCGGGGACGGGCCCACGCGGCCTGGGAATGGTGCAGCCCTGTGGGCGCTCCCAGCTGAAAGTAGAACTCTGAAAGATGTCACCTGGTGCTGCCGAAGATGAAGTGATGCTGAGGAAGTGAGCGATGCGTGGTGAAGACGTCGGCCCTCATGAGCCCCCAGGCCCAGGGCCTCGGGAGGCTCCGGTGGCACGTGCAGGTCTTCGGGGACCATCGCCACCTCCGCCAGGACTGCGCAATGCCTGCCCTCCTGAGCCTCCAGAATGCTCCTCGACAGGCGCTGATGTGCGGCGACCATCCTCGGCAGGCCAAAGGGCATGCGAACGTAGCTGTGAGGTGGTCCCTCGCAGTGCCCTATGGCCGAAGGCCATAGGCGCTCCTGGGACGCAGCTCGGTTGAGCCCTGGTATGTCGACGCAGACGCGCAGTCCTCCATCCTCGCCTGGATGTGGGGCCACGGCAGGTGAACGGCGGCTGCCGCTCATGACTCTGGACTCTTGTAGCTCATGGGTGTTCCTTGCGATGAACTCCTGAGGGTTTGGTCTCCTTTGACTTGTACCTTCCTGAGGGAAGCGTGCTTGAAAGCACACCTCCAAGTGGTGCCCGAGCGCCTCTCCCGTGACCTTGGCAAGGTCGGCGGCTCTCCAAGAGAGAGCCCCTAGCCCTGCCTGAGGAGGGCGCCGGGTGCGCGTTCCTATGCGTGAGAGGGCGGCGCTCCTTGATCGGGCGCGAATCCTGACGCAATACCTCCGGAGGTGCTTGCCTCCTTGTGGCTCGGGGCAGGTGAGGTCTCCTTCTTCTTGAGGGTCGCCTCAGGAGGCCACCCGCTCCCGTGGTCTGGGTCTTCTATTGCTGCAGCTTGGAATGCACGCTCAAGCGAGCACACTGCGTCCCTTTCTTCACAGGGTACGGTGATGACTCCACCGCTTCCTGGCATCTTGAGGACATTGTAACCATGGTGAGTCACGGCCATAAACTTGGCTAGGGTTGGGTACCCAAGGATGGCATTGTACGGCAGGCGAAAGTGAGCGACGTCAAAGTCGATGAGCTCGGTGCGGTAGTTGTTGCATTGCTCGAAGGTGACCGGAAGGCGAACCTGCCCAATTGGAAGAGTGGAACCATCGGTGACTCCTGAGAAAGGCTTGGTCGGCTGAAGCTGGTCGTACGGCACTTGGAGATTGTTGAATGTCTCGACGGACAGGACGTTGAGTCCTGCCCCGCCATCGATGAGGGTCCTAGTGACCTGCACGTTGTTGATGACTGGGGAGCAAAGCATCAGGAGGACTCCGGACGTTGCCGCACACTTGAGCTGGTCCGCGGAACTGAATGTGATCGCGCACGAAGACCACCTGAGAGGGCGCGTGGCCTCAAGCTTGGGAAGGACTGCATTCACCTTGCGACCAAACTGCTTGAAGATGCACTGTGATGCTGGGGTCTGGGCGCCACCCAAGATGCAAGCAATTGCACGCGGCTCTTGGAAGCCCCCAGCCTCATCGTCTTGGTGTTGGTCTTCGTTCCTCGTTGGTGGAGGCGGCAGAGGAGTGAGGCCTGCATTGCCGCGCAGGTGGCCCTCATGAGGCTGGTCCCTCTAGCCTCCCTCACGAGGCTGGTCCTGCGAGTGGTCCTCGTGAGGGCGGTCACGCCATCCCTGGCGAAGGCCACGGTCTTCCCATCGTCCGCCACCTCTTCCTCCTCCTCGGCCATAGCCCCTGTCGTTGCGCTCTGGGCGTCGGCCAATTCGCCCATCTCGCATAGCTCTGAGCTCTTGACATTCGTTGGTGTTGTGGGTGTGGAGGTCGTGGTACACGCAGTACCGTCCGCCCTTGGATGACTCGGGCTGATCCCTGCCTCGCTTGGAGTCTGGTTCCGCTGCTAGCACGGCAGCCCCCTTGTGCTTCATGTCTTTGGCCTTGAGCTTCTTTTCTTCCGGGTCGGCTGTCCGGAGCTCGAGGAGGGAGAGACGCCCTTCCTCAGCCCTGGCGCACTTGGTCGCCAAGTTGAACAGCTCCAGGGATGTGCACAGGTCTTCATGGATTGCTAGCTCTTCCTTCATCTTCACGTCGTGCACGCCGTCAGATAAGGCTAAGATGATAGCTTCCTTAGTAACCATGGGGATCTTGAGGCGAGCGTAGTTGAAGCGCTGGATGTACTTCTACAGGGTTTCTTCTGGCTGTTGCTTGATGCGGCGCAGGTCGCTCATGGCCGGGGGCCGGTCGCGTGTGCCCTGGAAGTTGGCGATGAAGCGGGTGCGCATCTCGCTCCAAGAGGAGATCATGCCGGGAGCCAGGTTCAGGAGCCAGGTGCGGGCGCCGTCCTTTAGAGCCATGGGGAACCAATTCGCCATGACCTTTTCGTCTCTGTTGGCGGCTACGATGCCCAGCTCGTAGAGCTGCAGGAACTCCGTGGGGTCCACTGTGCCATCGTAGCGGGGAGGGAGGTCAGGCTTGAACTTGCCTAGCCATGTGACGCCGCGCAGCTCCGGGTGAAGGCGAGGCAGCCCACCGTGGCCAGCGGTGCCCTTTGCTGGTGCTGGACTTGTTCTTGCGGGTCACCACGTGCCGCCACTGGGAGCAGCGCGGGGTCTCGTCGTGGAGGCGCTGGGGCACGATCTTGGCGTGCCGGCGCTGGGAGCGCGCGAGCACCTTCTCGGGGACATGGGATCTCTTGGCAGCTCCCTTCTTGTTGCGCAGGCGCCGGACATGGAGGGTCCCGCCCTGGGGCTGCGCGCCTTGGAGCCAAGGCACCTTCTTGGGGAGGAGGCGGCGGAGGCGCCTCCTGATCCTCGCCCCCTGCATGAGATGGAGGGCGAAGCAGCGAGAGGGACCGCAAGGGTGAGCCCCCTACGGCACTGACGAGCTCGGTGTTGTGGGCGAGCCAGTCGTTGACGGGGTGATGGTGGAGGAGCTCCCGCACCAAGGGCAGTGAGGCATGCGCATCCATGGGTGCGCGACGGGCGTGGGACGACGAGCCAGCTGGAGTCAGCGACGGGGTGGCGGTGCGGCCATCCCGCCGCACCGAAGGATGCTGGGACGAGGCCTGCTGCTCGTTCCACGCCGGGCCGGTGGCGGCGTTGGTGGCGGGCGACGGGGAACGACATGGGGGGGGGCGCCGACTGGCGTCGTCTGGGCGACGCGAGTGGCGCGAGCAGCCCGACGCTCGGCGCGAGCCCGGGAGCATCAACCATGGACACGAAGGAAGATCAGACACGAACAGCGGAAGAAAGATTCTGGCGCACCCCTACCTGGCGCGCCAAATGTTGGATTTCGGGTTCCGGCAGACCCTTGAGGTTCGAACACTGGGGTGCGCGCGGAGATCTCTCCCCTATCGATCTACGTCCGATCCTCGCGTGCGAACTAAGATGAAAATGATGAACAACACAAGAGACATGAGGTTTATACCGGTTCGGGCCATCGTTGTGGTGTAATACCCTACTCCAGTGTGTGGTGTGGTGGATTGCCTCTGAGGCTGATGATGAATAGTACAAGGGAAGAACAGCCTCGCGAGAGGTGTTCTTGAGCTGGTGCGATGAACTGCTAGGGTGAGTTCCGTCGCCTCTCTTTCTCTCTACTAGGGTTCTACCAGATCTCTCTCTCTCCTCTTTCTTCTCGGGTGTCCCCCCTTCCTTGGTGGAGGCTAGCTCTATTTATAGAGGCCCTGGGCCTCACCCTGAATAATTGAGCGGGAAGGGCGCCAACAATTGGCCATTTTGAAGGGGAACATCTAGTACAAGTTATCCTGACCAAAGGTGGTCTTCGGCTGCCGAAAGCACTGGTGATGACGCCGTCTTGGGCTCCACGGTGACCTCCGTCCTGCCGCTCTGCTAGTCTTGGTCTTGTTGCACCGGAATGGCAACCTTTGCTTGATGCCTTGGCCTGTGCTTTCCCCCTTTGCACCAAAGGGGAAACAAGGACACTGCGCAGGCCGGCACCCGCCTGGCCTTGATCGTCATGGCTTGCGTCATGGGATCCTCGGGAGGTACCCCTGCTTTGATCTCTCCACCTCCTCGCGAGCCTGCCTGATGAGGCTGCCTCTGAGGAAGCTTCCTGTCATCCGCCCCGTGAGGGTCTTGAGCTTCCGTTGATGAAGATGGGCCGCGCTGGGCCCCCACTTGAGCCACGCCACAGGCCGCAGGTAGGCAAGTCTGGGGACCCCCGTTCACAGAACGCTGACACACCCGTCCACGGGCTACTATTCATCCAGCCCTCCACCGGCTACTGTTCAACCAGCCCTCCACTGGCTACGGTTCATCCATTCCTCCACGGGGTCCTGTTCATCCAGCCCTCCATGGGGTCCTGTTCATCCATCGGCTCGATCGATCGGGGTACTATTCATCCAGCGGCAACGGCTTCTACTACCATGGGGTCATGTTCATCCAACCCCCCACCGGGAACTGTTCATCCAAACCCCCTCAACAACACTCACTGTTCATCTAGAGGCAGAAGTAGCGAAGGAATCACACTCGGGTTCAGTTAATAGCAAAGGATCGAATCGATCGCTCGGGTTCAGTAACGCGTAGCCTGCAGTGCAATTACTCGGGTTCAGTTAGAGACCAATGCCTCACTCGAATTCAGTTAGAGCCCAACGCCTCGCACACACGCGCGTACGTACGAGAGAAACATGCATCGCTCGGCCCCCAACCACCCACTGTAACCGCGAACTCCCCGACATTTTCCTCGCCCTTGCTTCTACCACGGTTTTTTCATCATGGAAGGCCCAAAGAATGTCATGCAGCTGCGTCTCCGGCCCGCCCAGGACGAAAAGCCCATTTTCTGTCATGATTTTTTGTCATAGAAGTAGGACCCCACCACATCTATGATGATACCCGGTTATTTCACAATTATCGTCATAGAAGTGTCATAAGTATGAAAGAATTTATTTTCGTTCGACCCTAAATGTCACGGATATGTCTTTTTTTTGTAGTGTTAGTTGGCCCTCGAAGAAACAAAATTGTGTTGTTCTTCCACCGCCGAAGCTGAATACATTGCAACCACTAGTTGTGCAACTCAATTACTATGGATGAGGCAAACTTTGAAGGATTATGGTATCACCTATAGAAATGTGCCTCTTCTATGTGATAATGAAAGTGCCATCAATATTGCTGAGAATCCCAAAGATCATACCCGCACCAAGCACATTGTTAGTAGGTATGAGGCGGTGGCGCTGGGCGGAGCTCTCGGACACAAAGAGAGGGCGAGGGGGAGGCGGTGGCTGCGCAGGTGAAGCATGACGACGTGGAGCGCTCTCGGGTGAGCTCAAGGAAGGGGGCTAGAGGGCGAGGGAGAAGCAGAGAGTGAGGGAGAAGGGCCCGGGGCTCTAGGTGTCTCCAGGCGCTCGAACGAGGGTGGAGAGGAAGCAGGAGGTGGAAGCAGGTGGTGGCCATGGCTCGGCTGTGCGCGCGCCATGCGCAAGGCCAGTAGGCGCGAGGAAGACAACAGACGAGGGGCTGGGCTGGGCCTAGCAGGCCAGCTGTCTACTGGGCCGCTAGTGGGCTGCCAGAAAGGCCAGGTGAGTTCTCTCTCTCTCTCTCTATTTGCTATTTAAGTTTCTGTTTTCTATTGCTTTAACTCCGTTTTGATTTAGTATAATACTAAAACACATCTAAAAATCCTGAAATAAATTGTGGGGACCTTTTGAATTATCTCCAACAATCCACATTTAGTTTTAGAGTTACTTGAGCATTTAAAATAATTATAGCAATTAAATGCCCAAATTCAAATACATGATGATTTAATTCAAATGCCCACAAATGGCCTAGAAATATGTGCATCATTTTTGGCAGAGGTTTTCACCTTTATCAAAAATCATGAACTTTTCTAAAGGGCATTCTGGGTACATTGAAAATGTTTTTAAGTTGAACCTAGTTGAGTTCTTTTGGGTGTTAGGGATTGATCACCCCTATTTCAAGTTTAAGCAAAATTGAAACATGATGCAACAACCAAGACTAGTCCACAAGCAAAGCTAAAGCTAGGGCTGTGACAACTGAAGACTAAATTGGGGTCACATGATTTTATTTTATTTTGGTACTGTCCGATCTACGCCGGATGGCTGGCCGTCTTGTGCCTCCCGGCTGACACTGTTCGGAATCTTCCCCGAAGAGCCAGGGAACCACAGTAGAGCAGCCTGCCTCCGCCGTCCGTGACCCCGGCCAAAACCCCGCTCCCCGCCCCACCGCACTGCCGTGGTTGCGCCGCCCCCGGGCCAATCCACAAAGACTCCCCGTCATCCAGATCCGGCGGCGGCAGTACCTTCAACCCACGCAACTCTAAAAGATAGCCATATAAGCGCTGCTTCCGCGGCGAACTTGCGGCCCCGCACCCTTACGTTAAACCCAGCCAACCGGCAGCCTAGGAGCTCCGCCGCCTCGAGGGGTGGTGCTTCCCATTGCAAATCGATTGGCCCAGAATAAAAATTCAGACAACTGACGCCTAAATAAAGTGATTTGAGATGAGGGTGCAACCTATCTGGCGGCATGGTGAAGTAGGCAGGTCCAGCTGTCGGGTCGGTGAGGCCGGCGCAGTTGCAGTGGCGACCGGCGGCAGGGAAAGAGCGATGTCGCGACGGTCAACGCTACACCAAAGCAGCGCCAGGACTCTGGACGGATCCGAAGTTGGAGCCGCTCTGGCACCGTGAACAACGGCGGGGGTGAATCGGCTCCGGTACGGTTCACGCGGCCGTCGTCGAGGCAGCACCAGCAGCATTGAGTAAGAGGCACACGGCCCAGTGCACGACGGCAAATGGATAGCGTCTCCGGCATTAGGGAGGAGGGCGGCTGTGAAATTGGTGCCGTGGGGGCACCATGGAGGTGGGGCTGAGGTTTCACGGCTCGGGAGAAGGGAGCTTCCTGGGGAGAAGGTGATTTGGCGCCCATGAGGTATGAATGGGGGAGGGAGGGGGAAATTGGGAGGAGAGTGGAACCATGTCTTACGGATGCATTTGTCTGAAATGTGAGGGGGAGTTACAGTTCTACCCTTGCCTATAGGCTTCTCGGCTTGGGTCTGTGTACTGAGGGTCAGGGATAGTAGAGTAACTTTGCTTCTCTGGGCGGGAGCGATTTCAGGCGAGGAGGGCGTGTTTTGAACTATAGTGGGCGCGAGCGATTTCGGGCGAGGAAAGCGTGTTTTGAAATAGTGGGCGCGAGCTATTTTGGGCGAGGAGAGCGTGTTTTGCCGACCATGGTTTATGAATTATTCGGCACATGTCATTTCGGCCAAGGAGAAAGCGTGCTTGGATGAAGTTACGAACCTACCCTCGATGTACAACGGGCCAATTGATGTGTGTCCCACATAGGGCGGTAATTTCGCGTCTCCCATTTATTTGCTCGGGCGAATTCCACTGAGCAGAGAGGATGTTTAACGGTTCTTTCAAATTTTGGGAGAACGAGCATCCACGTCTAGCTTACCAAGTCGATTCAGATCAAATTTTGAAATATTAGCTTGCCACTTCTTTTTTAGATGGAGAGATGATGCTCGGGAGTAATGTGTTTTTACATGCTCGTTGCTAGCGATTTACTATATGACAAATAGTTGACCCACTCAAAAACGCGAATCAAACCCAAAATGAAATATCTCGATTCAATGAAATAGCTCGTTCAGTAGGTCAAAATAGTGAAATAATCCAAAATTGAACACCTCAATCGAGTAGCATGTTGTACAGTATTATAGCACTCCACGAACATGTTGAAAGTCAAATTAATGAACTTGTTTGATATACGCATATATCCGTTCATGTGTGTCGGGACCCCGATTCTAAGTCACACCGATCTAGCATGTAACACCTCATATCACTTTGCGGCCTCACACACGGTATTCCCACGGGTGTCGCCTTACCATGGCCTGGGACCGTTTGCGCCTTTTGGCTCACGTATATGATAGTATCGCTAGCATCCATATGACAGAGAACCCGGGCCGACATGACTAGTCATGAACCCAAAGTGGCACTAACTTACGGGGACAGGCATACATGAATCAACATCGAGCATGTCAGTCAGCAGCATGCGAATCCGGGCTGTAGCACTGGGCTAATAGGACTCCGGTGAACCGGGCTGTAGCAGGCTAGGCAGGACTCCGGATGTCACCGTGTGACATTTCCCTGAAGGGACAGACACAGGAACGAAGTGAATCACATGCCGGCCAGTCTAAGTGTTCCGGAGCAGTAGTGCTGGGCTAGCAGGACTCCAGTAAAGCGGGTTGTAGCGGACTACCATGGCTCGGTGGAAGCACTAGACTACATTTCCCCACAAGAGAGGCTACCAAGGATAGACAAGTAGGTTGTCGGATCCCACGCATAGTAATACACGTTACACATACGCATAACATGCAAGTATGTGTTGTACAACATGGCATCACAACATAACGCAAACTCATATAGATAAAGGCCCAGAAGAGCCACATAGCATTAAATACAAACAGGGGTCACATGACCCATCATTCAGAGCATACAAGCAACAGAAGCATTACATGTCTAAGTATAGACAACTACAAAAGGAAAAGGCTGAGAAGCCTGACTATCTACAAGTCCCTCCCAAGGGTACAAGATCGTAGCTGAGGTAACAAGCTACTCATCGAAGTCCAAGCGGTACTACTAGTGAGACAGATGTCTCACCTGCAAAACATAAATAAAGCAAACGTGAGTACGAAGGTACTCAGCAAGACTTACATCAGATCCTATCATACATGCATTAGTATCAAGGGTTTAGTTGCAGCAAGCCAGCTTTGACTCAGTGGCTATCCTGTTCTACGACAAGGAGAAACTTCTTTGAGGTGAGGCGGCGCACATGAGTCCACTAACCACCACATCAATACACTACTATGGATTCATCCCCGTCTCCTTACGAGAAGGCCATCCATAGCACTCACACTTGTCTTGAGCATTTTAGAGTATCCATTTCAAGTTGTCTATGTACCACATAAGCATCCAAGAAGTCCATAACCGAGGACATGGCTATTCGAATAGATCATGATAACCCTGCAGGGGTCTACTTCTTCACACACGCTCTCGCCACTTACCGCCATGTACATGTCATGTACCTTGGGAACCTTCAAGCGGAAGCCTGGCAAGGGTGTTGGCCACGACCTGACTAACCACACAAGTCTCTCATCCAGGTTTGTCGCCTATTCGGGTTCCATCCGCAAGGAGATCCGGCTGGGGTGTCGCTCACGGCCCCAAACGATGTGAGCAGGGTTCCCAAGCCCACCATCCGGGTGCCACTTGGTACACCGTGCCACTGTGCCTAGTCAGTCCCAAGCCCACCTGGCCGGGTGCCACTTGGTAGACTACTAACACTACCTACAAACACCAGAAACTAGTTGCAACTCCTAGACAGAGATCAAGTTGGTTAATAAGTCGAGAGGGGCACTTAAGCATTACAATGTGTGGTAGTAGCTAGTCATTGGACAACATACACGGAACTCAGTGCTTAAGGACGGTTCCAGTGAGACAACCCACCATGTACTCCTACATGGCCTCTCACCGCTACCTTTACCAAATCGTGTTCACACGCTTAACTCTCAGCACCAGAACATATCGTACCACTCCAATTCATTCCCGATGAATCAGACCTGACACAACTCTAAGCAATAGCAGGCATGGCATGGCAGGAACACAACATGGCTTAATCAACTCCTACACATTCTAGTGGGTTTTAACTATTTACTATGGCAATGACAGGTCATGCAGAGGAATGGGTTCAACTACCGCAACATAAAGTAGCAGTTGAATCGTTGTCGTCCTAATGCAATAAAAGAGAGCAGGAGCGATAGGGTAGGATTGTATCGAAATGAACAAGGGGGTTTGCTTGCCTAGTAGATCAACAGGGGGGCACTGCTCCTCAGACAGGTACTCTGGATCGGTCTCCGGAGCAGGACCTATCGAGAAGGAATGGTGTCGGCAATCAATACACCATCATATGCAACAATATGATGCACGAACATGGCATGTAGATGTGATGTTGTTTACACTAATGCAACTAGAATTCATTTGGTTGAAGTCCATTTGAACCAAGATTCAAATGCATCTCCAAAATAAGCTCTTATAAATGCCATTTATGTGTTTTCATATATACAGCATGTATAGGTTGGTTTGTCATGCATGAAAATGGTACAGATGGATAGATTGCATTTTTCTGATAATTTTTCATATATAAATTATTTCAATCTGAGCTACGGTTGAATTTCTATGAATTTTTGAAGTTTATAACATTTTCTAGAATTTCCTGATTTATTTTTAAACCAGAAAATCAAATATTGCGTCAGCATGACAGTGGCATGATGTCAGCGAGTCAAACGTGGCTGACCAAGTCAAACCTGACGTGTGGGGTCCACACGTCAGTGTCACAGTTAGTTAACAGGGTTAGTTAGCTATTAAACTAATACTAAACTAAAAATTAGCAGGGCCAGGCCCCACATGTCATTGACCCACAAGGGTCAAAGCTGGGTCAACAGGGGGGTTGGACCAGGTCAATCCCGCCGGCGAGGCAGGACGCAGCGGAGGGCTCGGGATCCGCCTTCCGGCGACCAATTGGGCGGCGGAGGCCACGAGCGAGGAGCCAGGGCTCGTCCGCGTCTTCTGGGGCAAGTGGGAGAGGCGGGGACGGCCAGAGCTCGGCGCGGCGGCCGGAGCACGGCTTCGAGCGGGAATGGGCTACGGGGCACGTTAGGGGCTGCGGAAGGCGTCTACGGCCTCCTCGCATTGCGCTGAGCACGGCTATGTGCTCAGTTGCAGCTCTATGTGACAGTGGCCACGGCGGCGACATGGCTGTGCAGCGATGATCTTCGGGCACGGCGGCGCTAGCGCTAGAGGACATGCGGGGCGACGGGGTTAGGGGCGAAACGAAGAGGGGCTCACCCCGCGTTGTTTGGAGGCGTCAGCGAGCTCGGGGGAGGCCGGACGGCGATGTGGTGTTGCAGGCGATCTCGGGCGCTGGAGGTTGAAGACGACGGTGGTGGCAGCGTTGCAGGGGATCCGGAGGTGCGTGGCTTGATGGAGAGATGGCCGGCGACGTGGCAGAGCTTGCAGACACGACGAGAGGGCGAGGGGGAGGCGGTGAGCGTGACAACGGCGAGCGGTGACGACGAAGCCGTTCGGGGGGTGAGAGAGAGAGGTCCAGGGGAGGGGATGAGCATGGGGGAGAGTGGGAGAGGGTCGAGGGGAGTGTGTGGCGTCGCCTAGACGCATCTGGGATGAAGCAGGCAGGGAGGAGGTGGCTGGGGCGCGTGCTCGCGCGCGCTAGCCACGCGCTCGTCCTCCTGGCGCGAGCTAGGAGATGACTGGCGTGGCCAGTTGGCTGGGCCGGCCTGCTGGGCCGCACAGTGCCAGGCCGCAGGTAAGGTCCAGGTAAGCGTTTTCCTTTTTGTTTTCTTTTCTATTTTTCTGACATTTGTTTGGTTTAATAAAAATACTAAACCATTTTATTTTCGTATGCCAATTTTTGCAGGGGCTAGTGGTATTATTCCAGAGCTCCTCAACTACTGGCATAATTTTTGGACAATATTATATATATATATATATATATATATATATATCCAAAGCAAATAATTAATGCATTAATTCCAAATGCCCAAAATAAATACTTATGAGCTCCTGAAAATGTTGGTTTGATTTTTATCTTTGTCCAAGATTTTCAGAGAGCAACATGAGCATTTTCTTGGACCTTTTTGGAGCAATTTTTTATTTGGGTCATTTCTAGAATGATTCTGAGGGTTTCACAAATCCCCATTTCAAATTTCAATGAAATTTAAACATGATGCAACCAGAAGGCTAGCCTAGGTCATACCAGAACTAGGGATGTGACATTGTGTGGATTGCAGACAACATGTTCTCCAATTTAAATATTTGAATGCAAGTTCATATCGAAACATGGTTTATATCAGTCTTTGATGCATAAAACGTGACCTCCCCCTCTCCCGGACTCCTATTCTCTCTCTCTCTCTCTCTCTCCGACAATCTTCAATTCTGTCGCACGCATCCGACACAAAAACCTTGTTCGTCCCTCTCCCTTTCTCTCCATCTCTCTCTCTCTCTCTCTCTCTCTCTCTCTCTATCTCTATCTCTCTTTGTGTGTGTGGGGGGGGTCTTTCTAGTTCGCATGCATATATAGACCATCTATAGGTCTCTCTCACACACTATGTATGATACTCTAGCTAGTCCAAGCTAGATATCTTGGGTGCACTCATTGTATGCACACAGATTCCTTGGCTCTTTGCCTGTAACTCTCTCACGCACCAGTATGTCGTCTCAGAGCTCTTCCCCCCCTCTCTCAAACTCTCCATCCACCTGGGTCACACATACACATGCATATCTCACTCGCACTCGATAGGCCAATCTAAAACTCTATCTCTCCCCCTCGTTCTCTCTCCATCTCACACGCACACACACACAATCTCATGCCCAGCTAGCCAAGTATGATGGTCTCTCACTCAATTGTAGGCACACGCAGTCCCCCCTATATGTATATGACTAGCTAATCTTAGTCTCCATCACAAACATGTGCATGGTCTATCTCGATTTCTCTTGGGGCATCTTTCTATGATGCACGCACTCCCTCGATCTCTCACCCATATAGTCCCCTCCCGATCTCGATGGGATCTCTCTATCACAAACACACCCTCTCTCCCTCCCCATGCGTCCATGCCATCCATGTGTCCCTCTCGACCTTTGTTCCTTGTTGGCCACACCTCTATTGGACATGTGCTACAGGGGTGTATCTCTCCGTTGCAAACAATCACACACTAGCTATCTTCGTGTATCTCCTCGCCTCGCTTTTCCATCTCGGAGATGCATGCGTGATATGTTCGCATAAGAAACGAAAAAACACACTCTCTCTCTAATTTATCGTTTGTTGTCACTTTCTCTTTCACACACATACTCTTTTTGCACACTTACTCATTCTCCTTCACACGCACTTGATCTGTCTCGACTGAGGCACTCTCCTCGGTCCATAGCATATAGATTTATTGAAAAGTCAAACATCACAAAGTTTGACCATGTACGTGGAGAAAAAGAATTACATCTAGTACGGCAAACATATACCATTAGATTCACCATGAGATGTAGTTTTGTATGATGTATCTTTGGTATTGTAGATATAAATAACATTTGCGTAAACCTGATCAAAGTTTCCAAAGTTTGACTTCTAAAAAATTTACATGCACTGCATTATCGAGCGGATGGAATATCTCTTTCCCCCTCTCAGCTATCTGACGCACCACTCAGCCTTATCGGGGCTCCTCAATCTCTCTCAAACTTTATTGGTCAGTTTGGTTCGTGACCTGACCCTCATGCCTTGATGGCCGGTACTGCCTGGTGTGGACGTGAGATGTAAAATATTTCTGCCTGGCCAGGCTTGTGTGGTGCTGAAGCGTTTGGTTCATGCCTGGGCCAGGCAAAGCATCAACGTCCCATCAATCAATCCATGCATCAATTATTTAATGCTAATATCCATCCATGTTGCTGTTAGCCTCGTGGCCACACGACCAGGCACGACCAGGCGTTCGAAATCGGTCGCCTGGGCCAGGCTACTTGCAGTGTCTGGAGTTCAGCCAGGCTAATTAAAGTGCAAGGGAACCCAGGCCAGGCGGGCTTTCTTTTTCACAGGGTAGCAACCAAACAAGCGTGCATGAAATCCAGCCACAACCCCAGGCCAGGCAAAAGATGCTCAGGACGCAAGCCAAACTGGCCTTATATCTCCCTGGTTCACACATACACATGTCTCGCTCGCGCTATACATATAGACCCATCCAACACTCTCCGCCCTTGTTCTCTCTCCATGTGACACGCACCCCCCTAAGTACCATAATCCCTCAATCCATCATAGGCGCAAGCACTCCCCCCTCCTAAGTATGATTATCTCTTACTAGCCATCAGGAACACACGTATTGTCTCCTTCCATCCATACGTCTATCTCGATATCTCTCGGGGCATCTTCTATCGCGCACACACCTTGTCACTCGATCTCCCACCCATGTAGTCCCATCACGATCTCCAGGGGATCTCTCTATGACAAACATACACTCTCTCCTCCCCATGTCTGCATTTTCTCCGTACGTCTCTCTCGACCTCTCTCCCTTGTTTGTCAGACCCCTCTTGGCCACGTGCTAGGGGTCTTGCTCTCTCGGTTCCAAACAACCACACACTATCTCCTCACCTTGCCTCCGTTGTCGAAGATGCATGTGTGATATGTTTGCATAAGACACGCACGCTTTTTCTCTACTTTTATCGTGTGTTGTCCATGTCTCTTTCACACACGCACACACACTTTTTTCACTCTCTCTCTCTCTCTCTTGTTAGGGACTCTGTCACGTCCATAAGCATATGGATGTTTTGAAAAGTCAAACCTCAGAAACGTTTGACCAGGTATATGTGGAGAAAAACATTTACATCTGGAACGATCATTAGATTCATCACAACATGTACTTACTTCATACTATCATTTATCTTTGGTATTGTAGATATAAGTAATTTCTTTATAAACTTGGTCAAAGTTTCAAAAGTTTGACTTAAAAAAATGTTGGAACTACATTATCGAACGGAGGGAGTAGCTCTTTCTCTCTCTCTCTCTGCTATCTCTCACGGGCCTCCCCTCTCACTCGAACTCTCTATACCGACGGATTATACGCTCACTGTGTCAGCGTATAGCTCCGTATATTGTTTAGTTGACCGGTCAACCAATCCACATGCTGCCTTGTCAGCTCGTGTTCTGTATCTTCGTGTGCTGGCCCATGTGGCAGTGGGTGAAAATAAGTAAACTAGAGGCCCATCTGACACGCGGTGAAGTAAACAAAGTTGAAACCACTCGGGGTAGCACCCCGCACGCTAGTAAGTTGAAACCAAATTACGATGACAAGTGTAGTGTTCAAAACTGCATCTACGCACTGCACCGAAAGAAATGTTTTTAGTATTTTTTCTCACGTGATCACCTGCATCGTTTTTATGCTGTACTACTATAGTAGCCTAGGCTAGTCATAGTGGAAAGTAACTTAGACTACTCCAGTAACTCTATGGTTACCCTAAGAGCAAGTACTACCTCCGTCCTGGTTTACTCTTCCAATTTTGTAGTATCAAAATTTGACCATAGATTTAACTGACAAAATGTTAATGCATGTCACTAAGAACTATATCGTTGGATTCGTATTTGAACATAATTTCAAATGGTGTAATTTTTAGTGACATGCATTGGCATTTTCTTAGGTAAATCTATGGTCAAAATTTTATACTAAATACGAGGTAGTATTACAAAAGTGGGCTATGTAGGCCAAAACATGTGCCAAATTCACTTGTGATGCATTTGGCATCGATGCCCCTCCATTGCTCACCTGGTGTCCCAATCTGGATCACCTACTTTGCTCCGGTGCCAAATTAACTCACGCAATGAAAAAACACTGCGTGGGAGAGAGAGAGGACTGAGGCAATAAAAAACACTTGTTTGGGAGAGTGAGAGGCTGGTGTAGTTGGTTTGATTGATTTGTTTATACATGTGGGTCTGTGTGCACAGCGGTGCCAACTCTCTCACATCGCGAGAGCGGTGCCAAAATCTTTTGATTTGACATCGATGCGTGTTATGTGGCATACTTTTGCGAAATATGGCATCGGCCACATAGTGGAAGGCAACAAATGCCCAAGCTCTTCACGTGCTCCTAGTTAAATGAGAGGAAACAGAAGAGAGAGAGAGAGAGAGAGAGTGAAAAAATATCACTAGCCAGCCAACCCTATCGTATGAGCGAATGATATTGGTACCTCTTGATGACACGGCAATCTTATGCAGCCAGCTGCTCTAATATGTTCTCTTCTTTTGCAGATAAAAAAGACCCGAAAGTGAAAAATGTGCTGCACTATAACAATCTCATCGAATGCCTTGATCTCCATCTTACAGAAATTGATTTGATCGACTACCGAGGCAGCACATCTGAGATTAAATTGGCCAGGTTCTTTGTTCTGGAGGCAAGTGTGCTCAAGGTAATGAGGTTTGGCGTTCTCTGGCGCAACAATGAATGGCGTGCTGATCACCGCAAGCGTCTAAGCCTAAATGACAAAGTCTCCGCAGAAGCTGAATTTGTTTTTGAAACATCAAGTGGCCAGAGACTCGAAAACTTATTTGCCCATTAGTGACTTGTCAGGGCGGTGGATTTTAGTTTGTACGATAATGCTGCATCCACCTAAAGTAACGAAAGTTCTTACGTAAACTTCCTAGTAATTCCCTCTTCGTAGGTGCAGCATTACTCCTAACATTTGTAATATCAGTTTGAAACTTGTAATATTGCCGTGTCCTATTCCTGCGTTTTCAAAATCCTGCGAATCAAACAGGTCCTGAGTTGGTGATGATGTTGTGCCTCCCATCTTTCACCAATAGCCGTCGGATCTAGATCTGACGCATACAAACCAAGCTTCTCCATTTTTGCAAAAAGATGCCCGCACTTGTTCCCTATTTACAAACAACTCCTTGTCTCTCACAATCAGCCTCATCTCCTCCCCACCACATCTAGGAGTAGAAGGCCGTGGAAAAATCTGGCGCGATGGCCGCTGCCGGAGCCGTCCACCCCCAATCTTGGTGTTCCGTGCAATGCACGGGCATCTACGCACGGGAAATTATGTCGAACAGGGCTAGTTGTAAGCAGGCTAGCTCTACAGCCATGATGATAGTGACTGCAGACGGTGAGGCTGACTATGGTATGCCGAACACGGCGCCTATACTCAGGTGTCATCTCCGGCGCAGGGTCTTGTCACTTCACTGTGAGGAGCAGCACGTAATAATTTGACCAACGGGTAGTACAGTGCTAGTACTCCTACTACTACATTGGTAGTACTACTACTAGTACTAGTAGCACCACCGTCTGGATTTAGGAGTACTACCACGTCCATCTGGATTTTAGTATTTGACTAGCAATATCTAGTAATGCATGTCACCAAAAATGTACTACTCCCTCTGTAAATAAATACATGGTGTTTTATTCCTATCGGCGAGAGAACTTAATGTTTTTTTGCTACTCCTAACTAGAGTACTAATAGGATTACATGCAATGAACTAAACACTGCATGTCATGTTTGGTAGTCTCAAGTCATTGAAAGCATGCACGGCCCACATCTCTCATTGGTTGATATGTCACGAAATAAGAAACAAGGAGGGAGTTAATGCACCGTGCCTAAGTATTTTGGGATTATTTGGTTTTCGTAAGGTGACTTACACAACATTTTTGTTTACATGCATTAACATTTTATTAGTTAAATCAAAGGTCAAAACTTGGCGCAAAATGCAAAGGGGACCAATAAACCAGTAAACATCAAACTTCTCTCGTTTGGCCCCAACTAGAGGTCCGGTGAGATGACTATACTGCACCGGCACGGAGGGGGACGCAGCTTCATTGACTTACGGCAACTGCCTTTGGGTGAATGACACGTGGCCCCAGGGGGTGGCTGGCCCACCTATCATACAGCCAAAGGCAGGTGCAGTAGAGGGCCGAGGAGTAGTACGAAATCCTACGCACCTACGCACGCTAACCAAGGGCTGAGTGATCACTCGAATCGCAAGATCAGTTGACTAGAAGCTACGCTAGACCCATGGAGGCGATGAGCGCGAGCATCAGCCGGCTGTGCCAGATGGTCCACGACGCCGGCCTGCGGCCCGGCACCGAGGAACGTCTCCAGGTAGTATTGCTTGAGGCCGCCAGGGCGAGGGGCCGCTTGGACGACAGCTTCGTCTCCTTGTTCGACGAGGTCCTCGTCGGTTTCCTCGACAAGTTCACCGTCGTCAAGAAGCTTGCGGACGACTTTGACGTAAGCCTCCAGCCGACGCGCCCAGGCTCTGCGATGCCCGCCACCCTCAACGGCCACTATGGTAACAACCTCTTCGACGCACTGGTGGCCCTGCGACTGCCCGCCGTCGCGCCGGAGAATGTCCACCTCGAGGTCGCGCTCGCCGCGCAGCGCCTGGCGCAGCAAGACACCATCGACATAATCACCCACGTCTACGCGCAAATCGTCCACAAGGACTACTACATGCAAGAGGAGGACGATAGGACGCTGGCCTTCTTGGAGCGCAGGGCAACCTTGGACGGCACTGTTCAGAAGCACGTTGAGCTCGCCGCCAACGCCGCTGCTCCTCACACGTCGGTTGGTGACCCGGCGCACTAGGGCGTGAGGATGTCGTTGAACGTTGATGGATCCGTATGTATTTTTATCTTTCCGTCAAATCCATGTAGTAGTATATGATACTACAGTAATTATCTTACCTTTCGCATCAACTTCATAATTTTCGTACGTACTCCATGCATGAACGGCGCCAGAACCAAACTTCTCATTACTCTAGGCAAAATCGTTATTTTCTATCTATCGGTCGCGCCATGGAGCAGAACCAAATTTTACAAGTTACGAGTTCAAAAGGAAAAGCCTGCCGTGTTCGCGTCGCACCCCCACACGGTTGGTCCGGCACGCCGCTCAAGCGGGAATGCGTGCGGTGTTGCATTTTCACTTACAAGTGGGACCGCAGTTGAGCAAACCGACTATCGGCAAACCCCCACCCCGCCCACCGCGCGATGGCTGAGAAAACAGGAGGGAGAAGAGATGGCTGTAGCACGGACTCCAAGAAAATTGGTGTCGGATGGGACTCGTGTGGGTGGCGTGTGCCGTACTGCTAGACGTGAATGCTAGTTATGGCCCATGCCACCCCACTATATCGAGCCTATATCGAGGTACGTAGAACAAATTTCCTGCAGTCCGTGCTCAGCCCTCCTCTATCTCTCTTCTCAGCCAGCCAGCGGACGCGCGGAGCCCATCGTCTGTTTGCTCACATGCGGCCCCACATGTCAGTGAAAACGCAAGAGGACCCACTGAACCTGCACATCTTTCACCTCGACGTGCTGGTGATGAAAAACAAATCCAATAAAGATCTTCGGTGGCCGCTTTTGGAGTTACTCAAGAGTAGTAAGATTCTATTTACAGTTTAACCCAAGATGCACATCTCGTGGCTTCAACTACCACTCTATTTTCTTTCATGACACGACCTGGATGCTGGATGTCCCACGTGTCGGCAAAAGGAGGAAGAACCCGACCAAATCTTCGGTTCTGCTCTCGGATTAGACTAGTTGTGCTAACTTAAAAATTTTATTGTGTACTCCCTCCGTTCCAAAATACTTGACTTCCATTTGTCCAAAAATGGATGTACCTATATACTAAGACATGTCTAGATACATATATATTTTGACAAATAGAAGGCATGTATTGTGCAACGGAGGGAGTAGAATGGATGCAAGTTTTTGTATTGGGAAGAAGAGTACATCCATATATTGATAGAGCGCAATTTAGTAGATGTTCTATCACTTTTAGCTAGCACAGACGCAAGATCGAGCCTCCGCAGATCAACAATGAATGCATCGAGAAGGCACTAATCCAACTTACAGGAGTAGTAAAATGTATTCTTGTGGTTCTTGTTTTCTTTGGTCTTGCTTTTCTAGTCAAAATTATCGTTGGAGTTCGTGCAAAACGGAGGTGCGTTTGGGGTCGTGCGTTGGAGTTGGCCTTACAAGTGGGACCGCAGTTAAGGAAACCGACTATCGGCAAACCCCCACCTCGCCCGCCGCGCGATGGCTGAAGTTAGAGAAACGACGAGGTTGAAGAGATTGCTCTAGCACGGACTCCAAGAAATAATATGGTGTCAGATGGATGTCGTGGTGGTGGCGTGTGCCGTACTCCTGGACGTGAATGCTTGTTCTGGCCCATGCCACCCTACTACTCCTACTACTTACTCCTACTATATAGTACTAGTATCGAGGATTCGAGGTGCTGGTTACGTACAGCGAACACATTAACATATGGCTACAGTAAAAACACCCGCCCGACGCGCGAAGCATGTGAAGCTAGTACAAATAGTGTACTACTATTGTTGATTGGCCTCATCCGATAACCTGTTGCAATGCACGTACAATTATGTATTTGGAAAATATTTTTTTGCCTCGTCGCACCACTCACTCAGAGAAGCGACTCGAAAGCCATTCATAAATTTAGTAAGTTTATCACAGGCATATCATTTTATTACATACAACAGGTCATCAACCCACATCGACAACGAGGATACATTATAAATACTAAAGTTTTCACCACACAACAAATAACAAGCAATGAAATGAACTTCAACTCAACCATTCCTCGGTGTTGGAAATGCTTGCTTTGAACCACAAGTGATTCTCTGGGACGGGCCATCGATTGTCGATCTGGAAACCAACGTAGGACTGATCATCCAGGCTGAAGCGGCCTACTATATCAGTACCAGGGTAGGGAACCACCCAAATGTTCGAGGTATAGACACAGTTGCTTCTCATAAATGGTACTGTTAACGTTGTGTCAACAGCAGTTGGATCACCTTTCACCATCATCGGATAGTTTTGTCCAAGGAAGAGCGAGTTTTCTCCAAGACTATCAATTCTGTACCAGGGAGAAGGAGTTGGCGCTAGCACACTAGTATCCATCCCGAATACCATGCAACGGGTGTTGGAATAGGTCCAGAGAGTGCGACCATGGGAGACTACACCTGCTTCCTTAGTAGTAACATCATCAGTGGGCTGTATACACACAAGAAGAGGTGATCCATCGAATTAGTTGCCAGGCGCCACTGAGTATATGGGTTCTGCTCGTCCTCATGCTCGTGATCATCACCATCGTCATCTCCCCCTTGGTTATAAAAATTTTCAAGTATAGGTGGTGGGATGTTCACAGGACCTTGGAAACACAAGAAGAAGGTTAATTAGTAAAGGGAAACTTGCTAACCCGCATGCATGTGGATGAAACAATTATAATTACGGTGGAAGACAAACGTACCGAAACTACGAGGATCCCATGCAAAAACAGTGCCACGAGTGGTGGCAGCAAACACAAGGCCCTCGTATTGAATTGCATCACAGTACTCATCCGTGTACAGAAACTGATTTTTGAGCAATATCCATCGAGTCGAACCACGAAGGACGGCAACAAGCTTGTCGAAGATAGCAACAACTTGATAGTTGTTGTAATTCCAAGAGCGGTTGGGAACTCGACAAATTGCTATCTTCCGTAGAAGACAGTCACCATGATCGTATTTGAACGTGCGTACAATACCGGTGTGCTCAACCTCTGGGCAGTCTGCTGAGATTTTTGGAAGTGGAACCCGGTCACGAGTGTACACATTCACAAGTTCCCACTCGCAGTTGGACCCAATGTAAACAACCCAATCTCCATTTGCGCCCGCCCAAGCCTTGCCCTCAAGCGATGGCATCTTAACATCATACGTATCATTATCAAGCGGCATCAACTGGCACAGGGCGAGGCCTCCGTCGTGCCGGCGCCAGTCATCAGGGTCACGGCGAAGAAGATAGGGGAGATCAAACCGCTCCTTGACTCTTGGGTTCTTTGTAATGATGTTATTAGTTGAGTCGAGAATGGGCTTGAACGAACCTGCCATGCTAGCCGAGGTGATGACGTCGCACCGATCAATGAGTTCCTCCACCACGTCATCTTTTAGATCGGGGCAAGAATAACGGGGTCGTTTCCGGCCTGTTCCCTCCATGGAGAAGACGATCGAACAATGGCAGAAGAAAGGGTGAAGGGCTGAAGGAAAATGGAGGAGGGAGAGGAAGAGCGTGCGACAGCAGTTCCAAATCGAGAGGGAAAGGCGAAGAGTCGGTGGACGGTTGCGAGTTTGCCACGGTTCACGAAGAGGCGCCCCGGCCTACACGTCCGTTCGGAAATACTCCTACTACTCGCCGTCGTCTCACTGATATGTTGGAACGGGACCACATGTCAACGAAACATGGTGTGTAATTTCTCGTGCAAAATGCGATCTGGCCGCGTTGGCCCGAGGTGCCGCATTAGTTATCGACCTTTATTTTTTTAATGGCGTGCCGATCAGTTTTGAAGCACGACTAACTGGTACTGTACGCAGAGAAAATATAAACTACTCTACCACTACTCCACCTCCAGTACTAGTAGTATAAAAAAGATATATAGGCTGGAGCTTGAGCGCTTTCTTGCTAAGGGCTGCCCACTTGCTTCTCACACTACCACCCTCTCTCCAGATCTAAAAAAGACGGCCCCTCTCTCCCTCCTCACCGGTGGTCACAGATCCGCCGGGGAAGAAAAGGACGTGCAGCGTTGACGCACTCGTCGTCGGCGAGCGAGGTCACGCACTGACGACAAGGCCGTCCTCTCAGACCTAGCGCCCGCGCGGGATGGCCTCCGTCCCCAAGCTTGTTGCCGTAGTGTGTGCGGAGGACGACGACCACGAGCGAAGCCACTTCCCGCCGACCCTCAGGTATGCTACCTCTTTTCGAACCATAACCTTGTTCTATTGCCCCATCTGCCACGTCGTTGCATGTGGATCTTTTTCCACTCCACCATCTTCCCAATTTGCTATCCTCTGCTCTGCTGGCCACGCAGACGAAAACCATAATTTGCACTATTAAAGGAAACCCTACTTCATGCAGACTAATCCATGTCTGGGTTGAATAAGGAAAGGAAGGGAGACTGTACTGTCCAAGAGAGTAGGCATCGAACCCGCATCTAGGTTGAAAAGGGGAAAATCAGTAGCTAAGGAACGAGTCTCGTGTCTCTTGGTTGAAGAAGGGTAGAAAGGCATGACAACGCAATAGAGAATGACCAGGTCGATCGGTTTGTTGTCCTCGCATAGGAAAAAGGTGGCTAAAGAGAACAAAAATGGGACGTAATCCACATATGCTGCCTGGATATTTGTTGCTCTGGGCAACCATACCTCCCTCACCACTCTGCGTCCGTGGAGGTACATCGTACTGGTGCGCCCACTGTCCGAATGGGCCTCCCATGCTCTTATTGCCACTTTTTTGCTGTTAGTATAACGCCAGCAGTCAAGTCAAGCAATGCTACTGCTAAAGTGATGCCACATTTAACTAATGCCGCTCTCAGTCTAATGCCACCCATAAATTTAAGCAATGCCATTTAATGTCACTGGATTATTTCAGGGTTAGCTGTTGATTGTGGATGTATTAAAGATTTTTCAGCTAAGGCATTCTAATGTTGTTGCACAGCCAGTATACCAACGATGAAACTTGTTACTACCTTCAGATTTTTGCACTGTTAATGCTTATAGATTACATACCTCACTTTCATGAGATAAGTTAATTTTTTTGTACAGTGTCACCAAAATGCCAAGGCGCTGATGTCATTTTATTTTGGTTAAACTGCACAGACAATTATGAAGACAAGAGGAAAGGTCAAGAGTGGGCACCTCCTCCGGCTGTTCTCTTGAGGAGGTCTGTATGTTTGTCTCTAATGCCTGTCGACTACATACCTGACATCATGATGTAATGTTAAGTCATTTCCTTTTGTACAGTGTCACTGAATTGTCAAGGCGGTGATGGCATTTTATTTTAGTAGAACTGCACAAAATTTGCTTAAAAGAAGAGGAAAGGTCAGGAATGGCTCACTTTTCCAGAAAAAACTATGTATGCCTTCCTGACATCAGCCGCTGTTGCTTTATTTATTCCTTCAAACAGGTGGTTAGAAACAGTCTTGCTACCTTTTCCCATTAAGAAATTGGAATGCTTATATTTGTGAGTCTATGCTTCAACTAGTGCCACTTTTAGAGTAATCACACTTTCAATATCTATGCAAACAGGGATGCTCGATTTTAGTGGAACTGCACAAAAAGTCCAACTGGTTCAACATTAGGAGCATGTTTTTTTCCAAACCTTTATATCCAATTGGTGGCACTATGAGCTGTTCATTACGAAGGTACATGGTTTGCTACTATCTTGCTACTCTTTTTGTACTGTCATTAGATAGTAATACTAGTGGTTTGCATGTGAATTTATTGGCAGGGTGGACCTACATTGGAGGTGCAGGACAGGATTCAATGATTGGATGCTCAATTTCGGTTGTATCGATTTCACCTCTTCCATCACTGCGAACATGGATATCCTTGGTCTGATGAAGAATAGGCGCTATATTTCTGCTCTGAACCAGCAAATCAATTCAGTATGAAATTGTCCAGGGCAAAACATAACTGTATCAGATTGTCCAGTGCAGAACATGACAGATGCTAAGCGGAAGAGACATGTTTAAACCGAAAATACAAGGTGTGGTATATGTTTACTAGCTGCTTGATATTTGTGCAGACAGAGATGTCTGCCCGTTGCTATTTGGCAAACAAACAAAGTGCCCGCAATTTTGGTTGAACTGCACAAGAGAATAGTATAGTCACTGCATGCAGTGCCATTTGAAAATAGACACAGAAAGATTGGATAGTCACTTCATGGACTGCAGAAAAGTAGTACTGTACTATTTATTGGCCAACACTAGGTGCTTCATTGCTTTGGTCTGATTATACAATGGGCATCATTTTGCCTAAGTTAAAGTTTGTATTCCGAAAATAGTCTCGCCGTGTGATCGAGAGAAGACCAAATCATATTGCAGTGGATGTTCCTCCATCATGTGTGGTTCATTCTCATGGTTCCAGCTGTTGGTGAAACCACTTACGTTTGCAAGAGGAATTGTAGACTTCACAAACAAATTTGTCTTTCAGTCTGTACTGAATGTTGGCCAAGAGAAGCATCCATGTTAGTAGGAAGAACAGATGTTTTTTCTAGATCTTTGCTTTTGGAGCTACATATTTGTATATGATCTGTGAATCATTGAGATGCATTAACATGTTGATCTTATGTATGGGAATCGTACTAGTTAGTTTTAGTTGTGACGCAAGATCCGAAGTGGCTGATCTTTGCTTTTGGAGCTACATATTTGTATATGATCTGTGAATCATTGAGATGCATTAACAGTTACTTATTTCTGTTCGCTCAGTGTTTACAAGTTACTGATCGATCACTAGCTAGCCTACAAATGCGCTCCTGGCAGTTTTATTTGCGACGCAAGATGCAAAGTGGCAGTTTTTTGAATAAAAATGCCTACCTCTAAAGAAACTGACAGGCTACACTATCGATCCTACATGGATAAAAATGCCTACCTCTGAAGAAACTGACAAGCTACACTATCGATCCTACACGGATAAATAGCGGATCACGCACGCACTACCTCCTTTCCGGTTTGCAGGGCTCAATTTAAGAAACGACCTACTCGATCCTACACGAATAAATAGCGGATCACGCACGTACTAGTACCTCCTTTCCGGTTTGCAGGGCTTAATTCAAACCTCTCACCAACCAAGGTACTCCCTCCGTCCGGGATTTATTAGTCCCGTGAGCAAAGCAGCAAGACCAAGGCATGGCAATAATTAACGGCATGCAGAAGTTTAAGCATAATTAATTCCAGCGATTTAAGTGGCTGCATGCGTGCCCTCGGTTGCGACTCGTTGCATGCTGCTTCACATACTGCCTGCGAGCGATTCTGAGTGCCTGCATGCATCCGACCGTAATTAAGGCAGCTAACTGATGTGAAAAAAGATACGCTTTAAATCCATGGAATCATTATTGACAAGGAGGGATATGATTCGAGTGCACTCGTTTGACCACCATGCCGGGGTGCGACCCAGACGGGACGGGACGGCACAGTCATAATTTTAGTTTCTCTAGTTTTCCACGGCAAGCTGGCGCGCTAAGCCATTATGCATTGAATTCCGATGACCGTCGTGCTACCTTCCGCCTATAAGTACTGTTTCCCGGCCTTCTCAGGTGCCACCGTGACCCAACTCGCCATATCCTCATAAGCCCCCACCGGCCCGACATCGCTCACCACGTCCGCCATGCCCCCGCCCGTCCGCGGTAGGCGACGCTGGAGGCGGTCACCGCCGGAACTAGTGTTCGGGTTTCCATCGGAAGGTAGACGGAGGAAGGAGGCATTCTATCTGTCTTTAGATGGCAATGCGGAGATCGAGGAGTTGTTGGAGCGCGACTGCATGGCGGAGGAGCAGGAGTTGGTGGAGCGCGACCGCCTGGCGGAGGAGCAGCGTATCGCCGATTTGCGCCGCCAGCGGGACATGGAGCAGTAGCACACCGACGCTCTGAGTTGCGAGCAGAGCGCCTGCAACTGGGCCGACTACATGGAGGCCGACGCCCGACAAATAGCCCTGGAGGCTGTCGGGCATGCACGCGTTCATGACACCGATTTTTACTACCAGCTCGTCAAGTGGGTTTCCCGCTTGGAAGGCGAAGCTTTGGTGGACCATGCCGGCATGGAAAGGGCCAAAGCGCGCGGGCAACACGCCCTATCGCACCTCTGGCAAGTCAGAGGCAAGGCGGAGGACGCCGGTGTCGGCGTTTCGCATGGACAGCAGATGGCGGCCGGCATCGACTAGTTAGCTAAGAGTAAGTTAGTACTTGTATGCTACTAGAGTGTTAGTGGGAGTAGATAGTTAACTTGGCTATGATTGTTGTCAACGTGGAAGTTCAGTACTCTATATGTGGATCAGACCTGTTACTTTGCTCTGAATGTTGAACTTTTCGTTTGAACGTATGGAATGGGTTGTTATTTTTTTAAATGGGTTGTATTTGTCCTCCACGGTTTAAAGGCTGACTTGTGGGCCTAGCAAGTTGATGCGTACACAATCAGGAGATGATTGTACATGGAGAGGATGACAGCAGGGACCCGCCAAGGTCATGGAAGTACACAAGCAAGTGCCTCCTTATTTCAATCCAATAAAAAATGGCTCCTCCTAGTGGATTTCTAACATCTGGGTCCCATGCCATTATCAACGTAGTCAATAAACGAGAGAATTGCACAATGAGGGGCTGACACTAGGGACCCAGCAGCTCGCCCAGTTATTTTCGTTTTGGGTTAATTTCATAAATGCCACTCCAAATCTGGTGTATCTGAGAAATGCCACTACAATTTCCAAACTTTGAAAAATGCCCTTTCATGCCATTTCTAGTGGCATTTTTCGAAGTCTGGAGTGGCGTTTTTCAAAGTTTGCAAACTGCAGTGGCGTTTTTCAAAGTTTGCAAAAATTGCAGTAGCATTTTTCAAAGTTTGGAAATTGCAGTGGCATTTTTATGAATCGCCATAATTGGAGTGGCATTTATCTAATTTGTTTTTGAGACGGAAGCAGGGTGTCAACTGGGCTATGCGGGACACTTTGGCCTGTCTAGACAGTCTTTTCTTTTATGTTTTACCACAGACCAGCCCAGTGGTTTTTTTTCTTTCTGAAAATGGCTAGCCCAGTTCTTTTGTGATTTGTCAAGTAAGTCGCTTTATCAGGCCTGTTGGGCTGCAAATCTTTCAAGACGAGGAGAGCTTCATTCGGCTGGCCGATAAAATGGCCTATCGGTAATGGGAAATGGGTTGTACATTTTTAAAACACATCAAACCGGCAATTATTTTCAAATATCTTTTTTCATTTCGAGATTTTAAATTGCATTGATTTTTATGCGTGGACAATTTATTGGATTTTATATTGCTATACATTTATTTTTAAAATCAGTCTGAATGTGACTTGAAATTTCGGGAGTAAAAACAGTTCAGACCGCACCGACATATGCAAAATTTTGTATAATTTTTTAACCGTGGCCACAATATGGGCTGTAATGCTAACATAAATAATATGGGCTCCAAAAAACCCGTAAGAATTAGCAAATGGGATGTAAATTATTTTAAATAATGGCAGATGGGTTGTATGATGTATTTCACAGATTTGAGGCTTTCCACAGATGGCCTATATACTGTTGGATGTCCATCCAAAAGCCGTCGTGCTTCTTCAATCTCTGCTCTTCCTGCTCCAGCCGCTCAAACAAGCGCCGGCGGGACTGCCTGCTCCCTCCTCCCCGCGGCCGGCTGTGCTGCCGCGCAGGCCTCACCGCCCCGCCGTACTCCCATTGCTGGCCTAGCCATCCCTCTACTCACCCACACCTGTTGTTATTCTCCGGCGACGGCAGACGAACCAGTAAACCCTCGTACAATCGTACTCCCCTCTGCGTGGGAAACAAAAACAACGGCCGAGTCTTCCCTGCCTCCATGTCGTTCCCTTCCTAGGCCTCGCCGTCGTCCACCGCCCTGGTGCTCTCGGCGTGGCGTGGTCAGCGTGGTCAACGACCGACATGCATCTGAAGTGGACTGTACGTGGAAAGGCTGACAGCTGGGTCCACAGCCGCACGCAAGGAAATGCCTCCTTATTACGCGCAAAATAATGATTTCCTCCACCTGAAACCTGGGACCCACTGAAACGGCCTCTGTATTTCGAGAAAAAAAACGTTACCGCAGCTGACAGCTTGGGCCCACCAGCTATATCTTCGCACGCAAGGAAGTGCCTCCTTATAACGCACAAAAAATGAATACTCCCCCTGCTAGCTGGGACCCAGTATAGTGGGCCTACTAAGTTGACGGGGACGAAGGGCTTTGTCAACTTAGTGAATAAGCACGATTCTAGCTCGACTGACCATACGATGTCCATCCAACGGCCGTAGTGCTTCTTCAACCTCTGGTCTTCTTGCTCCAGCCGCCCAAAGCAGCACCGGTCGTGCCGCCTGCTCCTGCCTCCCGTGGCCGGCTGTGCTGCCACGGAGACCTCACCTCCCCCATACTACTCCCACCGCTGGCCAGGCCATCCCTCTACTCCACTCACCCACACCCCCTATTATTCTCTGGCGACGGCAGCGCAGCCGAACCAGTGAACCCTCGTACTCCTCTCCGCGTGGGCATCCACTGCCGCGTCTTCCCCGGCTCCGCGTCATCCCCTTCCTAGGCCTCGCCGTCGTCCACCGCCGTGGTGTTGTCGGCGTGGCGTGGTCAATGTGGTCAACGACCGAATTCCATCGGAAGAATACTGTACGTGGAGAGGTTGACAGCTGGGTCCATGGCAGCCGCAAGGAAGTGCCTCCTTATTATGCAGAAAATAATTATTCCTCCACCTGACAGCAGGGACCCACCAGACGCCCACCAGTATATCATAAAAAACGTTTGCCCCTGACTAGTGGGACCCACCCGACGGGCCACCATATTTCGCGAAAAAACATTCCCCCTGCTGTCAGCTCGGACCCACCAGAAGTGCCTCCTTATTACGCACAAAAAATGAATACCCCCTGCTAGCTGGGACCCACCTTGGTGGGAGGCTGACTTGTGGGCCTACTAAGTTGACGGGGATGGAGGGCTTTGTCAACTTAGTAAATATGCACGATTCTAGCTCCAGTGACCATACGATGTGCATCCAACGGCCGTAGTGCTTCTTCAACCTCTGGTCTTCTTTCTCCAGCCGCCCAAAGTAGCGCCGGTCGTGCCTCGTGCTCCTGCCTCTCGTGGCCGTCTTCCCCGGCTCCATGTCGTCCCCTTCCTAGGCCTCACTGTCATCCACCGCCCTGGTGCTCTCGGCGCGGCGTGGTCAATGTGGTCAAGGAACGGCTTCCATCGGACGTGGACTGTACGTGGAGAGGCTGACAGCTGGGTCCACGGCCGCAGCAAGGAAGTGCCTCCTTATTACATGTAAAATAATTATTCCTCCACCTGACAGCGGGGACCCACTGGATGGGCCACCGTATTTCGCCTACTCGCACATACGTACGGCCAGGGCTCGTGTACATGGCTGGGTCGGAACGGAGAAATAGCGTTGTCGTCGTGTTCATGTGGAGGCAACGGAATGCGTCGTGTTCATGGGGAGGCAACGGAATGTGTCGTGTTCATCGGGAGGGCTTGGACGGAACAGGCGATGCAAACGAGGCCTGGCGTACCGCAGAACGGAGGAAACAGCCTTGTGTTCGATCGGCCACGTTCGAAACGGGATCCTGTTCATCGGGAGGGGTTTGGCGTACCGCAAAACGGAGGAAACGGACCTCGTACGGTCGAAACGGAGGTCCTGTTCATTGGGAGGGGTGTGGCGTACCGCAAAACGGAGGAAACGGCCTTGTGTTGGAGCGCTACGGTCGAAACGGGGGTCCTGTTCATTGGGAGGGGTGTGGCATACCGCAAAACGGGACTCCACGGGATACTGTTCATCTCCACCGTCGACCCCCTCTAGCCTCCACGAGCTACTGTTCATCCACCGTCGACCTCCTCCAGCCTCCACCTGCGACTGTTCATCCATGGGCTCCTGTTCATCCAGCCTCCACCGCGCGCTACTCCACCGGCTACTGTTCAACCAACCCTCTCCACGGGCTCCTGTTCAACCACCCCTCCACGGGCTACTGTTCATCTTGCCCTCCACCGTCTATTGTTCATCCTGCCCTCCACGGGGTGGTCCTGTTCATCCAGCCCTCCACGGGGTCCTGTTCATCCAGCCCCAACCGGCTCGATCGATCGGGGTCCTGTTCATCCAGCCCCAACCGGCTCGATCGATCGGGGTCCTGTTCATCCAGAGGCAACACCACGGGGTCCTGTTTATCCACCCCCACTGGGAACTGTTCATCCAACCCCCCCCCTCCCCCGCAACGCTCACTGTTCATCTAGAGGCAGCATCGATTGGCATTAGTTAGCAGCAGTAGCGAAGGAATCGCTCGATCGGGTTCGTTAACAGCCATCGATCGATCGCTCGGGTTCAATACCGCGTAGCCTGCAGTGCAATTGCTCGGGTTCAGTTAGATCCCAACGCCTCGCTCGGGTTCAGTTAGAGCCAACGCCTCGCACACATGGGCGTATGTGTACGAGAGAAGCGTGCATCGCTCGGCCCCCGACCTCCCACCGTAACCGGGAACTCCCCGAAATTTTCCTCCCCCTCGCTTCTACCATGGTTTTTTTCATCATGGACGGCCCAAAGAATGTCATGCAGCTGCGTCTCCGGCCCGCCCAGGACGAAAAGCCCATTTTCTGTCATAATTTTTGTCATAGAAGTAGGAGCCCACCACATCTATGATGATACCGGGTTTTTTCAACATTATCGTCATAGAAGTGTCATATGTATGACAGAAAAAAATTCGTTCGGCCCAAAATGTCACGGATGTGTCTTTTTTTGTAGTGCTTGCTCACAAAGACTGATGTCTACTACGCAACTTTTTTCTTGTAGACTCGTGTTGGGCCTCCAAGCATAGAGTTTTGTAGGACAGTGGCAATTTTCCCTCCAGTGAATGTTCTAAGGTTTATCAATCCATGGGAGGCATAGGGTGAAGATGGTCTCTCTCAAAAAACCCTACAACCAAATAACAAAGAGTCTCTTATGTCCCCAACACACCCAATACAATGGTAAATTGTATAGGTGCACTAGTTCGGCGAAGAGATGGTGATTCAAGTGTAATATGGATAGTAGATATAGGTTTTTGTAATCGGAGAATATAAAAACAGCAAGCTAGCTAGTAACAAAAGTGATTAAAAACGGTAATGCAATGCTTGGAAACAAGGCCTAGGGTTCATACTTTCACTACTGCAGATTCTCTCAACAATGATAACATATTTGGATCACATAACAATCCCTTAGTGTGCAATAAAGAGTCACTCCAAAGTTTCTATCGGAGAACGTAGGACGAAAACATGCATCAACCCCTACGCATAGATTACCCCAATGTCACCTGAGGAATCTGCGAGTTGAGTGCCAAAACATACACCAAGTGAATCAATAGAACATTCCATTGTCACCACAGATATCCCATCGCAAGACATACATCAAGTTTTCTCAAATGCAATACTCAATCCAACATAAGAAACCTCAAAGAGCAAGAATCAATTCATCATAAGAAGGTAGAGGGGGAGAAACACCATATGATCCAACTATAGAAACAAAGCTCGCGGTACATCAAGATCATGCCAAATCAAGAACATGAGAGAGAGATCAAACACATAGCTACTGGTACATACCCTTAGCCCCGAGGGTGAACTACTCCCTCCTCGTCATGGAGACCGCCGAGATGATGAAGATGGCCTTCGGTGATGGTTTCCCCCTCCGGCAGGGTCCTGAAACGGGCTCCCGATTGGTTTTTCATGGCTACAGAGGCTTGTGGCAGCGGAACTTCCGATCTAGGTTTCTTTTTGTTGCCAGAACGGGCTTGTTTGGACTCCGTTTGATATTCCTTTTCTGTAAAACTCAAAAACATGGAAAAAACTGAAACTGGCACAGGGCTCTAGGTTAATATGTTAGTCCCAAAAATAATATAAAATGGCATATTAATGCATATAAAACATCCAAAACAGATAATATAATAGCATGGAACAATAAAGAATTATAGATACGTTGGAGATGTATCAAGCATCCCCAAGCTTAATTCCTGCTCGTCCTCGAGTAGGTAAATGATAAAAACAGATTTTTGATGTGGAATGCTACCTAACATATTTATCCATGTAATCTTCTTTATTGTGGCAAGAATATTCAGATCCATAAGATTCAAAACAAAAGTTTAATTTTGACATAAAAACAATAATACTTCAAGCATACTAATAAAGCAATCATACTAATAAAGAAGGAGAAGGAGAAGGAGAAGAAGGAGAAGGAGAAGGAGAAGAAGAAGAAGAAGAAGAAGAAGAAGAAGAAGAAGAAGAAGAAGAAGAAGAAGAAGAAGAAGAAGAAGAAGAAGAAGAAGAAGAAGAAGAAGAAGAAGAAGAAGAAGAAGAAGAAGAAGAAGAAGAAGAAGAAGAAGAAGAAGAAGAAGAAGAAGGAGCAGAAGAAGAAGAAGAAGAAGAAGAAGGAGAAGAAGAAGAAGAAGAAGAAGAAGAAGAAGAAGAAGAAGGAGCAGAAGAAGGAGAAGAAGAAGAAGAAGAAGAAGAAGAAGAAGAAGAAGAAGAAGAAGAAGAAGAAGAAGAAGAAGAAGAAGAAGAAGAAGAAGAAGAAGGAGAAGAAGAAGGAGAAGGAGAAGAAGAAGGAGAAGAAGAAGGAGAAGGAGAAGGAGAAGAAGAAGAAGGAGGAGGAGGAGGAGGAGGAGAATAAGGTTATTTTGTCATTTTGGAGGAAAATAAGCTAAGTCTATGTCATTTTGGAGCTAAACCAAGGTTATCATGCCATTTTTTTTACCTAAGTATGCTAAGTATGTCATAAATGAACTAAAGAAGCTAAGTATAGGTCTTTTTTAGCTAACCTCGGTAGTTATGCCATTTTTGAGCTAACTAAGCATATTTATTCATTTTGGAGGACAAAATGGTAAGTGCAGGTCATTTTAGAGCTATCCTAGTTAAAATCTTTCATTTGGGAGTTAGGTAAGGTCATTTTGTCATTTTTGAGGAAAATAAACTAATTTTGTGACAGTTTGGAGCTAAACCAAGGTTATTATGCCATTTTTTTACCTAAGTAAGCTAATTATGTCATAAATGAACTAGGTAAGCTAAGTATATATCATTATTGAGCTATCCAAGGTAGTTATGCCATTTTTTAGCTAACTAAGCATATTAAGTCATTTAGGAGGAAAAATGTTAAGTATAGGTAATTTTATAGCTATCCTAGGTCAAGTATGTCAGTTTGGGGCTAAGTAAGGTTATCATGTCATTTTCAAGGAAAATAAGCTAAGTATAGGTCATTTTGGAGCTAAACCAAGGTTATTATGCCATTTTTTTACCTAAGTGAGCTAATTATGTCATAAATGAACTAGCTAAGCTAAGTATCAATCACTATTGAGTTATGATAGGTAGTTATGCCATTTTTAGCTAACTAAGCATATCAAGTCAATTTGGAGGAAAAAATGCTAAGTATAGGTCATTTTATAGCTATCCTTGGTAAAATATGTCAGTTTGGAGTTAAGTAAGGTTATTATGTCATTTTTGAGGAATATAAGCTAGGTATAGGCCATTTTGGAGCTAAGTAGGTCATTTCTTAAGCTAAGTATGAATTTGTTAAGCAAAACACTTGGGAAAACTTACCATCATCATGGAGGTGACCGGTTGGGTTTGCGCCAGTGCCAGACAGAGAAGGACCAATCGGGGTTGCGCCAGTGCCAGACGGAGAAGGATCGTTCGATGCTTGTCGGGAGGCATGCTGCACCAAAGATCATTTGCAATTTCTTGTTAGCATGATGCAACTGATATGTCAATACTAGTCACTAATGACCATTCAAATGAAACGCACCGCCGGCGCTATAACAACCTAGGGCATTGGCAGAGGGGTCTGACCGTTGTTCTGGCACACGGTCTGCACATTTTGTTTTCACAAGTCATTCATATTAGTTAGTAATGAAGTGAACATGATGTGCATGATTTGGCTAATATGCAGGAGAAACTTACCACGACGAGGTCGTATAGGGCCGGTGAGACGCGTCGTTCCGGTTCCTCTCCGCCTCCAATAGACTAGTCATCCTCTCCTCCAGGTCCCTCTCCCTCTCCGCCGCCTGCCTATTTGCCTCCCCCAGAAGCTCCTGGGCCCTAGCCTCGATGGCGAGCTCCATTGGTCATGGACGAGGCCTTATCTCAGGATTGGAGCTCGTCTAGCGCTTCTTGATCTCTGGGAGAGTTCTAGGACAACGTATCAGTCCATCCCCAATGCCTACCGGGCCATGGTACCTCCCGCCACCAGATAGCATCACTATCTCTGGATCAAAAGGACTCTGGCTCGGGTTGAAGTCCTCCCCTTTCCTCGTCTTCCCAACGTCTCTGTACCTCACGAGCTTGTTGTGGGAGGAGATGTTGGTGAAGCTCTCTCGATGATCGAGGTCATCCTTAGAGAATGCCTTGGCCTTCTTTTACGGGGTAGTATGGGCCTTTGCATAGAGTTCGAATAGCGGTGGCACGTCCTTCTTATTGTGTCGCGCCTAAAAGAGAGGAACAAAATATTAGTTATGGGATCAAGATAGCATGAAGAATGAAATTGCATGAATATCATGAAGCGAAATACATACTCAATGATCCCCGTACTCAAATAGGTTGGAGCTCCCTTGATGGTGTGGCACACCTTGCATTTGGACACGCTTATCCCTGGCCTTGTTGTGGACGGCTATCCATTTGGGAGAGCACCACTCATCCACCAACGCCTCCCAACAGTCCATCCTATCCGCACACCATCTCGGGGGCACCTAAGTTAGATAAGAGAAATTTCAGCGCTACGCGTACGAGTCAAATCAAGGAAACTAAGTACAAGGCCTTAAGAATAGGTAATTACCTTCATGGACTTCTCCTTACTCGGAAACCTGGCGCGACACTTCGTCTTGGACCTCTTAATGTTAGTCGAGGCATAGTAGTCTCAAACAACCTGCACCCGATCCTCGTGCCGTAAATTCTGAAGTAGGCACTTGCACTCAGCTTTCAGAACCATAGCCGCGTCTGCCTCGTGTTCCTCAAGACACCTGTAGAAGGTCTGCAATCAAACAAGACAACCCTGATTAGTACAATCACTAGGTATTGTTGATTTTTAATTCTATAAAGGAGAAATTACCCAAAACCGCCGGATCACAATGTCGGCCACCGTCTCACACAAGACACCATCGACCCTCTCCTCAGGTGGGGCCGAGGCAGCCACGTACAGCTCCTAGCTCAGTGCTAGCTGTGGAACCTCACCCTCACCGGGCAACGTGGCCCACCACGGGAAGTGGTGCCGGCAAGGCACACCAAGACCTGGTTGGGCCTGCAGACACCAGGGGCGTGTTTCCAACCCCTGAAGTATGACAAGGCCAACACATTAGATATTAATTTGAAGAAACATGAAGGCAAAAGGTTAAAAAAGAGTAAATCCACTTACTTGTCCCCGTTAGGCTCAATCAACCACCTGTGATCATGGGTCGCCGGCACGGGCGGGAGCTTTGTACCACCATGCTGGTAGACCTTCTTGCCCCCCTCAACCAGCTCGCCCTCGCTATAGCTATCCTCGGAAAAGATGTCCTCGCCACCATCAGCATGGCCACTAGCCTCCGGAGTCACATGGGACGAAGACTCTAGGACCGGAGTCTCATGGGACGAAGGCTCAGTGACCTAAGGCTCGTCGGCCCGAGGCTCGTGGACCAGAGTCCGAGACGGGTCCTCATCAAACGGGTCCACCTCAAACAAAGTAATCATGTGGTCGGGAGAATCAGCTGGGGGTGGTGGCGAGGAAGGCGTAGCAGCCTTCCTACCTCTCCCGCCGCCACGTCCACCTCTAGGACCCCTCACTACTGTAGGATACTGCTAATGCGACACTATGATCAGAGACCCTTTGCCGAAAATGTGTGTGATGTAATAATCGCAAACGGTGGTGTAAAAAAACCGTCAGAAAAGGTGCAAAACGTTTGCAATGCCGGAGCCATCAAACACGGTTCAGATTTTAGTTGTGTGTGCGATGTAGGACACATGGTTAATCCATTCAAACTGTCTGCGATGAGGCAGAACAATAGAAAGGGGTAGCCATAACAATGTGTGTGCGATGAGGACACACGGTTAATCCATTTGAATTGTTTGCGATGAGGTAGAACAACAGAAAAGGGCAGCCATATCAAAATGTGTGCGATATATGGCATACGGTTAACTCGGATGAACTGTTTTCGATTAGGGAACACAACAGAAATGGTTCAACTTAACAAGATGTGTGTGATATGCGGCATACAGTTCACATGGATGAACTTTTTGTGATGAGCCAAAAGAACAAAAACGAGTCGTGTAAACAAGATGTGTGTGATACGTGGCAAACAGCCGACTCAGATGAACTGTTTGCGATGAGAAATTACAACACAGATGGTCAATGCAGTTACTTTGTGTGCGATTCTGTGTGTACAAAAAACTTCGAAAATTTAAACTAGTTGCTTGCGGTGGCGGAGTATCGCACACGATGCGTCTGCGAGTACTCGTGTGCGATGATTAGTATGTTACACATACGTTTCCTTATGTTAACATATGTGTGTGAATTTGCAATATGGACAGTTAATATGCAAATGCCTTCTAGACATCGGGCACACACTTAAAGTCAATGAACTGTGTACGATACTAATACTTTCCATGAAAATTTATGAACTTGGGTAACAGCATTTGAGTAACATATATATAGTGGTTACACTATTCGACAAAAGGAGGATCTTCGTACCATGGTTTTGACAACCATATGGTCCATATCTAGATACTTAACATAGTAACAACTATCACATTTTAAGAGGCTAAGGGCCAACAACCATATGGTCCATATCTACATACTTAACATATATAGTAACAGCTAGCACATTTGAAGAGGCTGAGGGCCAACAACCACAACTATCTACTGGAATAAGCTTGATCACGGCGACTCGGCATCTCGTCAATGAAAACGAAGAGCCCTCCTATGCCTTGGTAGAGCATGAATAGAACAGTGTCTCCAATTTTCCAATATGGATGCATTGCCACGACAAGCGAGAACTTGTTAATTTGAATGGTTCCATTTCTGCGGGAAATGCGGTACCTTGCAATCACTTTGGCTTTATTAGCAGGCACAAGTGTAATTTGACCATGCCGGGAAATCGATCCAGGAACTGCTACAAGGGGCAATTTCTGTTAACATGTAGAATAAAAAACAATTGTAACATATCATTGAAGATATATATAGTTTATGAGCACCAACATTAAAATAAGACTTTTTACCAGCGTTTTGTGCACACAATTGGTATTGTTCAGTGTGTGCACCATAGGTCTAATTAATCCCA
The DNA here is from genome assembly GCF_018294505.1 of Triticum aestivum. Lineage (NCBI taxonomy): Eukaryota > Viridiplantae > Streptophyta > Magnoliopsida > Poales > Poaceae > Triticum > Triticum aestivum. Next base: position 266,574,763 of record NC_057809.1, on the reverse strand, counting down.
TCCAAAATCTAGCATTCATACGTTGTGCTATCTCTGTCAGATTATCAAAAAACTTTATGACATGCTTCAAGTCCTTCCAGTGAAATTTGGTACGCTTAGTAACATAAAGATAGTTCACTATGCATCCAACATATCCTGCTTAAAAGGTGGAAAGGTATTATTCATTCAGGACATGGCAGAAGAATATATAGTGCGCATAAATTGGTAAATAGAATTTGTTACTGCCTAGGAACGGAGTCATAATATGATATCACAATTGGTTGCGTAATAGTGATCAATTGGTTGTTTAAATAGTAATATGATAGCATGGAGAAAGTTGAAAGGACACTAACCTCGATCAGACTTTGATCGGCTGATGATGTTGGGGAAGTAAACATCCATGTTAATTAGACCAAGCTGTGGTGCATGCACTAGAATTTTATTGCCAGCTTTCAGTTCATAACACTTAGACATTTTTCTCCAAAGGTCCGCATTAAAATAGGAGTGACCATCTTTATCAAGTTTTACGCTAACCGTCATTGTAAATCCATGCTGCGTTGTCAATATGACATCCTGGGAGTCATCAGCAAAGTAAAGCCCAAGATTTCCTTCTACTCCTATTCTTGCAAAGCAAGGGATGTACTGTTTGAAATGAAAATTAAGATCTTAAATTAGATATATTGAAATAACAGAGCAAGATGCAAATATGGAAGTAACTGATAGAACGGATCCATATATATAGATGAAAGCAAAGTACAAAAATATTGAATTAAAAATAGATAATGTAACAAAGATTTGATGCAAATATATAGATAATGTAGTAACAGACGATATATGTTCACAAATTTAGGCCATGCCGATCATGGTAGGTTGAGATTGAACATACCGGGCGCTCCCTGAAGTCATCCGGAATGGTGAGATAGAACTTTGTTTCCGACTGGCCACGACCACAGTTGCCCGATTTGTGCTCGCACTGTGGACAGATGAATGAACACCCACGAATCAGCTAGAACAAAAATGATTCCACGGCGATTTCCGACAGTTGATTAACAACGACAGACATACTGCGGTAAGAGATGAGTGAATATTTCACTAATTAAGTTGATTACCTTCTCCATGAGAAAAATCTCCAGCCCAATCCCGCAAAAAAACCCAGTCGACCAGAGTCTAGAATGTCAGTGTAGATAGGTGGCAGAAAGCGGTAGGGGCGAAATCCGGTGCCGTTTGGAGCAAGACCTACGCCCGCCGTCAACAGCTGTCGAGCTTAGGGTGCAGAGTTGCGAAGGAGTCCGCGGCGAGTGAGTGGGGACGAAGTGGACGAGGGTTTTCTTTTTCCTTTTGCATGTGTGAGTGAACACACACGGTTCGCAGAGGCGACGGAGAAGAATCGTGTACGATAGTAAATCACCAAGATTGAATGGGAATCCAAATTTCCTTTGTCCTTCATCCATGAGTTTTTTTCTATGATAAACATAAACCCTGCTAATCACCGTGTTCTAATTTGACACTTTTCCGTGTTCATTTACAATATTTAGGGGATTATGTGCACTTTATAGGCATTAATGCACGTAATTCAAATTCAAACAATCGATGCATGAAAGGGTGCACAAGAACGGTCTGGAAAACTCATACTCGTGGTATTTAGTAATTTGTCAAGCCTTTTACAAGGAATGGGCAGAGATTTTAATGGAATGTGTGGCAATAGTCAACCACAAACGCGTCATTTACTGGGTTATCAACTATAGAACAATGAAATATGTGCTTGAAAACATGACGGCTGGCATGGTGCCATGGTATGGCCTTACTGTGCCCTGGTTAAAACCTGAGAAGGTTTGATTTATGTCATCATGCATGCCCTTCATATATTGAACCATCACCGAGGAAGTTCAACGCCTTCGAGAGGGAAATCACCAAGATTGAAGGGGAATCCAAATTTCCATCCTAGTTTGTCATTCAGTTTTTTTTCCAACGATCAACATACCGCCTCAAATGCAACATATTCAAATTTGACATTTTTCCGAACTCATTTACCATATTTAGGGGATTATTTGCATTTTCTAGGCATTAATTATGCACATAATTCAAATTCGAACAATCAATGCATGAAAAGGTGCACAAGAACGGTCTGGAAAACCATGTTCGTGCTATTTAGTACATTATCATGCCTTTTACAAGGAATGGGCAGATATTTCAAGGAAATATGTGGCAATAGTCAACCATAAACACATCGTTTACTGGGTTGACAACTATACAAAAATGAAATACATGCTTGGAAAACATGATGCTTGGTGTGGTGCCATGGTATGACCTCACCGTGCCCTGGTAAAAATGTCATCATGCACGCCTTTCATAAAATGAACCATCACCGAGGAAGTTTCCTCGTTTCGAGGGGGAAATCACCAAGATTGAAGTGGGGTCCAAATTTCCTTTGTCCTTTGTCCATGAGTTTTTTCTATGATGAACATACAACCTGCAAATCGTCGTGTTCAAATTTGGCGCTTTTCCTGGTTCATTTGCCATATTTAGGGGATTATGTGCATTTCCTAGGCATTAATGCACATAATTCAAGTTCAAACAATCGGTGCATAAAAGGGTCCACAAGAACGGCCTGGAAAACCATTCACGTGCCATTTTGTAAATTCTCATGCCTTTTACAAGGAATAATGGACAGATATTTCGATGAAATGTGTGGCAATAGTTAACCACAAATGTTTGTTTGTTGGGTTTTCAACTATAGAAAAAATGAAATAAATGCTTAGAAACATGACACCTGGCATGGTGCCATGGTATGACCTCACCATGCCCTGGTAAAAATTTGAGAAGGTTTGGCTTATGTCATCATGCACGCCCTTCATAAATCGAACCATCACCGAGGAAGTTCCATGCTTTCGAGAGGGAAATCACCAAGATTGAAGGGGAATCCAAATTTCCGTCCTAGTTTGTCATTCAGTTTTTTTTCCAACGATCAACATACCGCCTCAAATGCAACATGTTCAAATTTGACATTTTCCCGGGCTCATTTACCATATTTAGGGGATTATGTGCATTTTCTAGCCATTAATGGACATAATTCAAATTCGGACAATCGGTGCATGAGAAGGTGCACGAGAACGGTCTGGAAAACCATGCTCGTGTTATTTAGTACATTCTCATGCCTTTTACAAGGAATGGGTGGATATTTCAAGGAAATGTGTGTCAATATTCAACCATAAACGTGTCCTTTACTCGGTTAACAACTATACAAAAAATGAAACACATGGTTGGAAAACATGACGCCTGGCGTGGTGCCATGGTATGGCCTCACCATGCCCTGGTAAAATTTGCAGAATGTTTTACTTATGTCGTGATGCGCACCTTTCATAAATTGAACCATCACCGAGGAAGTTTCATGGTTTCAAGGGGGAAATCACCAAGATTGAAGGAGGGTCCAAATTTTCATTGTCCTTTGTCCACGAGTTTTTTCTACGATGAACATACAACCTGCAAATCACCGTGTTCAAACTTGGCTCTTTTCTAGGTTCATTTGCTATATTTAGGGGATTGTGTGCATTTCCTAGGCATTAATGCGCATAATTCAAGCTCAAACAATCAGTGCATGAAAGGGTCCACAAGAATGGCCTAGAAAACCATGCTCGTGCCATTTAGTAAATTCTCATGCCTTTTACAAGGAATGGACAGATATTTCGATGAAATGTGTGGCAATAGTCAACCACAAATGTTTGTTTGTTGGGTTTTCAACTATAGAAAAAATGAAATAAATGCTTAAAAAGCATGACGCCTGGCATGGTGCCATGGTATGACCTGACCATGCCCTGGTAAAAATTTGAGAAGGTTTGGCTTATGTCGTCATGCACGCCCTTCATAAATCGAACCATCACCGAGGAAGTTCCATGCTTTCGAGAGGGAAATACCCAAGATGGAAGGGGAATTCAAATTTTCTTCGTTCTTTGCCCTTTTCTATGACGAACATACACCCTGCAAATCACCTTGTTCATATTTGGCATTTTTTCGGGCTCATTTACCATATTTAGGGGATTATGTGCGTTTTCTAGGCATTTAGCGCATATAAATCCAATCCAGCTACAGGTGCATGGGTGTGATGTGAGGGACGTGGATTGTCGTTCGATCACGGCCCATCCTACGGTTCACACGTGCGATCTGCGTGGCTGGGGTTCCAGCCAATCATAACACAACACACAATAGGCTCAGTGCACACTGTTTCCGGAAGCAACGGAGATGAACCGTGTGCGATAATGAAGGAGCAAACTTGTAAGGGAAGCCAAATTTCTGTTGTCGTTTGTCGTTCAGCTCTTGCATACCACCGCACTGTACGGCTTCCTGGTCCCTCTGTCCCAGAGCTCTCTCTAGGCGTCGTTCATGGCACCGCGGCGCACAATAACTGGTAAGGAAGTGATGGCATCCCGCCGCCTGCGACCGCACACATGGTAAGGAAGCGATGGCATCTCGCCGCACCGAGTTCATCGCCGCCGGCAGCCAGACAGTTATAGGGGTGGACTTTGAGGCTTCCATGGCCGAATGGGTGGTGGATCTAGAGGCGGCCAAAGCCTCATAGAAGGAGCGGAAAAGGCAGAAAGCAGTCAAGAAAAGAGAGTCCCACCGCCGCAAGAAAAAAGAGGACCGCACGCCGTGGTGAGGAGAGCTTGGCGGAGCTCAAAGCACGGTGGGCTGCCGCCTATAAGGGCGGGAAGGAGAACGCCGGTGTCTGGCTAGCATGCCCCGATGGCAGTATGTGAGAAGTAGTTTAAGTTTGTAATATTAGAGCAAATTACTATTAGTACTTTAAGTTTGTAGTATTAACATACAATGTCGGTAAGAGCATCCTTTGAGGGCTTTGAGCGTTGATTAGCATGTGTGCCTGCATTTTTTGCATTAATCCTTAGAAAATCACAAAACACATGGTTTCTATGCCATACCCGTCTGCGTTTTTTTGCGTTAATGACCCATAAGTCAGTTACCTGTGCGATGTTTCCTAATAAACCAGGCGTACCATTGACCAAAAAAATCAAGTACACGTGTACAATTTTTTGGAGACGGGATGTGCCAACCTTCTTTTTTCTCACACACGAGTATTTTACACGCTTCGTCTGCGTTGTGTGTTTCCCCGCCCAAGTTTCAAGTTTCGCACCGAAATTTTCATTAGGCGCGAGATTTTAGAATTTATTCCTCCAACCACATCCCCTTCCCCTCGGTATCCCCCTCCCTTGCGCCTTCCCCTACTGGCATCTCAAACCGCCACCGCCGCAACCACAACTTCAACCACATCTACGTTCTGCTCGGATCCAGTCAGGTAACCCACCAATCTCTATCACGTCACTGGCCTAATTGCTTAAACAGCGCCTGCGAAACATCCTCATGCCTCCAAGTCCCCCCCCCCCGCCAGGAGCTTATGGAGGTCCATGGCGCGATGGCCGCTGTGCGTGTTGACCCGGAGGAACACGTCGCCTCTGCCGCCGACAACGACATGGTGCAGGCTCTGGACCAGATGAAGTCCCCCAGCGACTACCCCCCAGGACTTAACAGGTAAGATCTGGCCAGCTAAATCTTACCAATACCACTTGCAATGCCTATGATTTGTACGGTTGATATATTAAGCATGTTAGTGCCTTGTTTATTTCAGTACTGCACACTGTGTGATGTTCAAATATTACCGTGTCCATCTCAATTTCACCAATACCAGCAACAAACTTACAATACATGACTCGGTATATCACTAGAGATGCTGCCCATTCACTATTTTTAGTGGATGCTAACCCTGTTCTACTTAACATGCCTTTCCATGTACTTACGTAGGGTCATAACAGCCGATGCTTTTGTTTGCCGTCGAGGTGAGCTGCATCCCATGTCTTACAGTATTTCACATAATTTGTGTAATTGCAGTTTAACTTCTACCTTTTGTTGGTTGCCTGTAGGTACACATGTCAGTGGCACTAATCTATGCTTCGACCCGAAGGAATAACGCGCCTTCGCCGTCGCTGACTTTGGGTGAGCTCTGGCCAAGATGAAGTGCCCCAGCAACTACCTCTCAGGACTTACCAAGTATGTACTCAACAGTTCAATCTTACCAATAACAGTTGCAATTAATGGCTATGTTCTGTACGGTCGATGTATTAAGCATGCTCTAGTAAACATGCCTAACACGTTTCTGCTACTTTCCTGTAACGCCCTCGATGTGGCTATATCTCCTACGTGTCGAAGCACGACTTAGAGGCATAACCGCATTGAAAGCAATGTCGCAAGTAAGGTAATCTTCACAACAATCCATGTAAATAGATAAAAGGGGAAAAGGTACATAGTTAACTTACACTCGCCACGTCACACAAATACATGAATAACATTACAACCATCCAATACACTCATGGCCCGACTACGGTACCAAAATAAAGATCAACCCCCACATGCGACACGGTTCCCGATCGCCCCAACTGGGCACCAATACTGATCATCTGGGAAAGACACATAGTAACGGCGAGAGTCTTCATCGAACTCCCACTTGAGCTCAAGCGCATCGTCTGGAGCGGTATCATCGGTCACTACATCTGGTTTTGGAAGTAATCTGTGAGTCACGGTGATGAGGACATGACTACCTTGGATATGACCAAAAATATTGCATATATGCATATTTGTCAGGTGATTTCTAGTGCAAACTATTCAATAATCTATTTATGTTATCCAGAACAAAAATACTTCACACACTTTTGTGTTTTGTCTAATTGCAGGTGTATGGGACATTTGTACAATCCACATATGAAGATAAGGAAGAAAGAGATGTTTATTTGCTGTCCAAAAAGTTCTCTCACGTCACTTTTGGCCCAAGAGAAGATAGAGTCCAAGTCTCTCACGTTCTGGATTCAGATTCGGACTGCACAGACATACCAGACTCAAAACGCACACAAGTTTTTCATACGGACTCCGAATTGGGTGATTCTTTTTTTGTTGGAAACTAGATTTCGTGCACTTTCCAACCCAAGTGGAATAACCTTCAAATTCGTCCGGAGCGTTGAGTTGTGGACGAAACAATCTGATGCTGCAGCAGAATCCGAGTCAAACTACAAGTCCAAAGGTGTTACATCACCTCCACTTGGGCCCATTGGCCTTGTACGACCTAGATTTAGTTTTAGGCTGCCTTGGGACGTCCTCCCACCTCCTTGGCCGCCACCCCTTGCTCCTATATAAGTAGATCCATCTAGTAGCTTTTCCTTGGGATTTGTTTAGTTAAAAGTTAGCCAGTGCAACTTCGTGTACTTCGTTTGTGTCCAACGACCAGACCAAGACCGCTTACGGATCCCCACCATTATCAATACTTCATATATATTCGCAATATTCAGATTGCTTTATCATATTCTTGCTCGTTCTTCGATTGCTTGCAGGAATAGACCTTCGTGGTCAGGTTGATTGTACTCCAGCGTGGTCAATAACCTCTCGGAGTTGGTTTAGCGATTGCTAAGGCGCAACGTCATGCACGTTTGTAGTCGGATCATCAAAGTCGTCTCCACCAAATTGATAGTTATCATCTCATCGAAAGATTGGGACACCCCCGCCTCTATCAAGTGGTATCAGAGCTTATAGGTAAGACAAGGTATGATGTGGAGCTGCAGCAAGCGACTAGCATATATGGTGGCTAACATACGCAAAAGAGAGCGAGAAGAGAAGGCAAAAGCATGGTCGAACAACTATGATCAAGAAGTGATCCTAGAACAACCTACATTAAACATTACTCCAACACCGTGTTCACTTCCCGGACTCCGCCGAGAAGAGACCATCACGGTTACACACGCGGTTGATTCATTTTAATTAAGTAAAGTTTCAAGTTATCTACAACCGGACATTAACAAATTCCCATCTGCCCATAACCGCGGGCACGGCTTTCGAAATTCAAATCCCTGCAGGGGAGTCCCAACTTAGCCCATCACAAGCTCTCATGGTCAACGAAGGATATTCCTTCTCCTGAGACATTCCGATCAGACTCGGCATCCCGGTTACAAGACATCCTCGACAATGGTAAAACAAGTCCAGCAACACCGCCCGAATGTGCCGACAAATCCCGATAGGAGCTGCACATATCTCGTTCTCAGGGGTCACTCGGATAAGCAATCCGTACAACTAAAACCAGCCAACGAGTTTCCCCGAGGTGGTGCTGCAAGGGGCTCTTGTTTGGACCAACACTCAGAGGAGCACTGGCCCGGGGGGGTTTAATTAAAGATGACCCTCGGGCTCCGGAAACCCAAGGGAAAAAGAGGCTAGGTGGAAAATGGTAAAGCCAAGGTTGGGCATTGTTGGAGGAGTTTTATTCAAGGTGAACTGTCAAGGGGTTACCATTATAACCCAACCGCGTATGGAACGCAAAATCCGGGAACATAACACCGATATGATGGAAACTAGGGCGGCAAGAGTGGAACAAAACACTAGGCAAAAGGCCGAGCCTTCCACCCTTTACCAAGTATATAGATGCATTAAGATAAACAAGATAATATGGTGATATCCCAACAATAAACAATGTTCCAACAAGGAACGTTCTCCAATCTTCACCTGCAACTAGCAACGCTATAAGAGGGGCTGAGCAAAGCGGTAACATAGCCGAACAACGGTTTGCCAAGACATGGTGGGTTAGAGGTTCGACATGGCAATTTGCGAGGCAGGAAAAGCAAGTGGTAGGTATCGTAGCATAGGCATAGCAAAAGAGCGAGCATCTAGCAAGCAAAGATAGAAGTGATTTCGAGGGTATGATCATCTTGCCTGCAAAGTTGCCAGAGTTGACTTGATCCTTGTAAGCGAAATCTGAAAGTGCATTATATCGACTAGAGGGGGGGTGAATAGGCGATTTTTGTGGAAGTCTTCAAAACGTGGAATTTATGAAGACAAACTATAGAAATAAACCTATTACCATGCAGCGGAAGGTAGACTACACTAGGAAAACCATAGTCAAGTATTCAATGGAGTGAAAGCACAATGACTAATAGCAGCAATGTAGTAAGGATCGGGTAGGAAGATATTATGAAGCCAAACAGAACATGCAGTCACTCAGTGAAGATAAAAGATAGTGCAATCATACAATGACTTCACAAGGACCAACAATAAGTAAAGGGAAGGAAAGGATGAAACCAGTGACACGTTGAAGACAATGATTTGTTGGACCAGTTCCAGTTGCTGTGACAACTGTACGTCTGGTTAGGGCGGCTAGGTATTTAAACCTGAGGACACACAGTCCCAGACACCCAGTCCTGAACACGCAGCTCAGGACACCTAGTCCTCACCGTATTCCCCTTGAGCTAAGGTCACACAGACCTCGCCCAATCACTCTGGTAAGTCTTCAAGGTAGACTCCCAAACCTTCACAGACTTCGTTCACCGGCGATCCACAATGTCTCTTGGATGCTCAGAACGCGACGCCTAACCGGCTGGAGGATTCACAGTCCTCAAGTGTAATAAGTCTTCAGATCACACAGACAAGAAGACTTAAGTGATGCCTAATTCTCTTTGGCTTTGGGTGGTTAGGGCTTTATCCTCGCAAGGAATTCTCTCTCAAAGGCTTCGAGGTGGGTTGCTCTCAAACGACAAAAGCCGTACACTAACTCTGAGCAGCCAACCGTTTATGGTTGTAGGGGGTGGGCTATTTATAGCCACTAGGCAACCCGACCTGATTTGTCCGAAATGACCCTGGGTCACTAAGGAACTGACACGTGTTCCAACGGTCAGATTTCAAACTCACACGGCAACTTTACTTGGGCTACAAGCAAAGCTGACTTGTCCGACTCTGGACAAGATTCGCTCTCATAGTCTTCACTCGAAGACATAGGTTTTGGTTAAGCATCACTTCAGTCATTCTGACTGGTTCTCTTGGACCCCACTTAACAGTACGGTGGTTCCTATGACTCAACAAAGAAGAAAAAGAACTACGAAAGATCTAAGTCTTCGAGCTCCATAGGCTTCATGCGATGTCTTCTCTTGTCATAGTCTTCAATGTGAATATCTTCATATACCACCTTTGACATCAATGTCTTCATACATTTTTAGGGGTCATCTCTGGTAGGAAAACCGAATCAATGAGGGACTTCTACCTGTGTTATCCTGCAATTCTCACAAACACATTAGTCCCTCAACTAGGTTTGTCGTCAATACTCCAAAACCAACTAGGGGTGGCACTAGATGCACTTACAATCTCCCCCTTTTTGGTGATTGATGACAAACTAGTTGAAGTTTTCAACGGGGAATATAATATGTGAAATTGTAAAGGATAAGGAATTGTCTTCATAAGTTGCAAGGGCTCCCCCTGAAGATGTGCATATAAGTAATTTGCTTTTGGAATGCAAATGCACATGGCAGGTTGTGCTTGTGGAGATCCTCTTCAACTTATGATGACAATCCACTATGCATGTGAAGGTATGTGAAGATAATGACATGCATAATGGAAAATGGACGTCTGCAAAATGATCTAAGTGCGGAATTTATCGTCGCACATGCGGAATTTATCATCGCATCACAAAATGGCAAATAAGTAGCAGACGACCATCGAGTTTAAGTGTTACAACTCAAAGAACCAAATGTATCAAAACGAGAGTTGTAAACACGAAGCAAAAATATGAAGCACCCGCCCATATGGACCCGCTTGAAGACTATCAAACTCATATGCTTCTCCCCCTTTTGTCAGTAAGGACCAAAAAGGTTTGAAGACATAGAGCATCTACTCGTTCCCATGAAGAGTAGGTGAAGCAGCAGGGTCGTCGGTGGTGTTCGGCGGTGCAGAAGAGCTTGGAGCAGTGTCGAAGCGTGCGGAAGGAGGTGGCGGTGAAGTAGCATCGTCTTCATCCTCGATCACTCTGGCATTCACAGTTGCAGCAGAGGAAGAGAACTCAGAGTCTTCAAGAGATGGAGTTCGTCGCAGCACTGCCCTTCGAGGAGGTGTGGAGTCAAACTTGAAGCGCTCAGAGAAGCCATCCTCTTGAAGATCATCTTCAGAACACATCAGCGTCAGCCCTTTCCATGTGCGTCGAGAGGTTTCATGGGCAACAAAGGCATTCTTGGTGGCAAGATTGCGAATGCGATTAACATCCACCAAGAGGCTTTGCATTTGACGCTTCAGCCAGTCATGATGCCTATCCTGTTTCTGATGAAGAGCCACAAGAAGCTCTCGGTCATTGAGAACACGAGTGCGCTTCTTGGGTCGTGGGGCAGTTGTACTGTCAGTGGCTTCAGTGAGAGCAGGATGCGGTGCACGTGTAGTGCCAGCCAAAGGATACACACGAGTGACTGCTTCAACTCCTTCAATGTTCTGAGAAAAACTTTGATGCTCTGCATTCTGAAGACTTAGAGGTTCCTTGGCAGGCTCAGGATAGATGGCTTCAATAGACATATCCACATCAGGCAGAAAAATCCGATGATTGCGAGCAGATGGCTGATATGAGATAGCGGAGTGAAGTTTGATCAGCCGCATTACCCATGGGGCGTAGAACTTCAAGCCAAACAGATCAGAGCCTGATGCAGCAAGTTGGCGAATGAAGAAGTCCTGTGCATTGAAGCATTTTCCATGAAGAATATAGAAGACCAAAGTCTTCATTGCACCTTCCAGCTTGGCATGTGGAGAGTGCCCTTTGATGGGCCAGAGAGTTCGCCTTATGATGTGATAAATAGTCCTTGGCAGATACTCTAGGTCTTCAACAAAGAACTCTTTGGGATATGCAGCATCTTGGGGTAATGGCTTCATCATACTGAGCATCTGACTCATGTTAGGTTCAGGCTTCTGAAAGATGCTCTCCACAGCTTCACTGTGAAGTTGACAGCCAGATTCGTAGAGATCGCCGGGAGTGGGTAGACCAGTGAGCTCAATGATGTCAAAGGCTTTGGCTTCGTGATGAACGTTTCCTGTCATCCACTCTAGGACCCAAGTCTTCGGATCTCTGTTATACCCGCGGATGTGTAGTGTGGCATAGAATTGGAGCAGCAACTCTTCATTCCAATGCTCTTGGTCAGTGACGAACGGCAGCAACCCAACCTCTTTGAAGCAATCCAGAGCTTCTTCCAGACAGGGCAGACCAGCTATTGCTTCAATGTCAAGACGCTTGTGTGGGAAGATGCGACCTTGATTGTAAAGAATGCAGGAGTAATAGCTTCGCTGTGGATAGCTCCAGAACCGATCAGATGATATTATTTCCCTTGAGTAGGGGTTCCTGGAGCTATTGAAGAATGTGTTGTCTGCTCTAAAGCCATTGATATTGAAGGATCCAGGTGCTGATGCAGGACCTGGGAACCTGGGCAATCTTGGGATTGGCTTCTGTACCTGAGGCATGTGCTCAACATGATAGTCAAACTGAGGACCGGCAGCAGGCGCGGGAACAGAAGCAGTGGGATCAGTGGCTTCGCTGACTTCTGGTGCTTTTGTTGGTGAGGGCTCCACATTAGCTTCAGCCATGACAGCGTCAGTGGCTTCAGTGGTGTTGGTGGTGGCAGCCTCAAGATTTTCAACCTCCACTTGACGAGCTAGAGGGTCGGTCACAACCATGTTCTCCTCGAGAACCGCTTCTTGGTGGGACAGGGGAGTAGCAGCTTGTGGGACTTCTTCTTCATCGGCTGATGCAGCCGGAATGTCTTCAGCAGCTTCAGCTTCAGACGCAGAGACTGGAGGCCTTGGTCCTTTGCGAAGCCTGCGCAACGCAGGCGACGCCTGTGTAGTTAGAGTTGGCTGGGCCTCAAAGTCTTCTTCCTCTTGTGGGCGATCAGCCCATGAAGCATCCTGAGCAATTGGCGTCAGAGGACGACCAATGCTGATGAGTTCGTTGTGCTCGAGATGAGAAAGGACTGCACCATCTTCTACATGGTCATGGTGACCAATGTCTTCAGCAGCGATGGGATCAGCTGCTGGAAAGTCTTCAGCTTCATGAGCCTCTGTGAAAGCAGGCTCATGGATTGTCAGTTGACGTTCTTGAGATTCAGCGTCAGGGTGAACCATGGAGATGGGTTCAACAATCAAGGGCTCTGTGGGAGCAGCCCGTTCTTTCTTGGTCTTCCTCTTCTTCTTGGAGGGGGCAGTAGGAGAGGCTTCAGGATGTTTCCTCTTCCTGGCTTCAGCCTCAGTAGTCCTCGTCTTCTTCATCTCTGAAGCGGTTGACCGGGCTTTTGGCTTCGAGCCAGTCATTCTAGTTGGGAAGACAATGGGATCTGCTTCCTGCCTTGGTGCGAGAGGTTCGGCCACAATGGGCTTCTTCTTCTGCTTAGCAGCCATCCTGGGATCAATGCCCGGACGCCCAAGGGCCTTGCGCTTCTCAGCTTCGTTGTAGCCTTGCACACACTTGTCAGCCAGGCTCTTCATACGCTCCCGAGAACCCTGAGCTTCTGCGCGTTTCTTGAGAAAGGCTTCTTTGAGCTCGTGCAGCATAATCTTGAAGTTTTTCACCTCTTGCACGCTGAGCTTGGCCATATGCTTCTTGAACTGAGCCTTTTCATAGTCAATCTTTTGCTTCAGTTCGACGATGCGCTGAGCGAGGGCTAGCTCTGAAGCAATGGCGCCATGGAAGGCGACACTGAGGCCAATGGGTAGTTGCAGATCTTCGAAGCTGATGTTTGGCGTGTCAAACCACTCATCAATGAAGTTGTGGATGATTGTTACATCAAAGAGAGGCAGATCATTGAAGATTTCTGCTTCTTCTTTGCTCTTGATGAGTTGCTCAAGAGCGTCATCTGCAAGATCTTCATCACTTGACAGATCAATGGCATCATTGCGCAGAATGGCAGCAGCTGTTAGCTCTTGGCCGGTGTGTGGCAGAGGCATCTTGACCTTCTGGGGCTTGGAGATGCGTGACAAATCTTCAGACTGCACACTGTCTTCAGGAGGTGCAGTTGCCAGTGGCTTCGCCCGTGAGATTTTTGGTGCAGAGGCCGGCTTTGAAGCTTTTGGCTGCTTCAGCTTCTTTGGCTTCGGCGCTGCAGGCGCTTCATCTGATTCAGCGTCATCTGCAGGCTCATTCACGGCTGTCCCTTGAACCACGATGTGAGTGATGAGACCTTCAAGGTTGTAGAAGGGCCCAAGAAGATTGGGTTCAGCTTCGCGAGTTCCATCGGCACGGGGAGCAGAGGGACCAGGGTTGAAATCTAAACCCAAAGTCTTCTTGTTCTGCTTCGCTGAGTTCTGGGCAAACTGGAAGTTGCGCTTAAACAGATTGTCGTCACGACACCATAGCAGGGACGATGGGTCAGCATCCGCAGGCTGTGGTCCACGGACCATGCAGGGATAGAAGCCTTGTTCAATGGCTTCATCTCTGGTCCTGGGTTGAAGATTTTTGTAGAGGATGTCTCCCCATGGTCGCTTGATGGCATTCTTTTCAGCATATTCCTTGGTCACAAATCTGTACTTGAACCACTGTTCTGCCCAATAGCGTCGAATCCATTGGATTCGTGTCTTGCGCTGATTGTAATCCTCTTCAGGATCTGTCTTGTACAGCTCTGAGAGGTCATCGGGCAGATCTCTTGATGTTTCTCCTCGACGCTTTCTGCCACCCTTCCTTGCTGATTTCTCTGAAGCCATGAACTTTAAACTGAAAGGCTTCAATACGTTCAAAGGCTTCAAAGGTTTTCGCTTGCTGGACAAACAGGAACTGGCTTCGGGAGAATTTATGTGATGCTGTAAGAATTCTGCAAATGAATGCAGACTATGAGAACCAAGGGATTCTCCCACGGACATGTACCTGTGACAGCATTAAGGTGCGAGGGAAGGGGAAGAGGTCATATGCATTCTCAGAAGATTTTGAAGATAAATCAGTTTAGAAGACATTGACCTCATCGTGCGAAGATATTCACTCATAGATAAGGAGTTGGTTCCAGATTTGTACGAATCCATGGATCAGTACAAGTGAGGAATCTAACTACTTTGTGAAGCATAAGTGAATATACTAGGCATGTTATGAGATGCAGTATGAAAGAGATCCAACTTGTGTGAATAGAAACTGCTTGTGGTAGAAAGTGATAAAGCTATAGGATCAAAGGGGCCGTAAAAAGGAAGTTTTATTTACCACACGAAGAACTGCTAGACGAAGTGGAAGAGGAGGCCGAGCAGTTCGATCGTCCGTGCCCTAACTTGGCGACGGAGGACACCTACGGCGACGGCGGAGAAGACGATGTCCGCGGTCAGCGTGAAGACGGCGTCGGAGAGGTTGCGGCAGCGAAGCGCTTCGTCGCCGGCGTCGTCGAGGGCTAGCGGTGGCGCTAGGGTTCGTGCGAGAGTGGAAGAAGAGATAATGACTGCTGTGAGGTGTGTATTTATAGGTACAGGGGCGGCACTACGTTATTACACAGGTGCCCCTGGCGATTCGCATCTGAGGAACACGTGGCCATCATGCAGCATATTGGGGTTTGTTCCACGTCCCACGCACGCCTGGATTGTCGGGTGGTCGTTCCCACTTCTCCGGGTTTCAGGTGGAGGAATGAGCATTGAAAACGGACTTAATGGTTGTCTCTGTATCTTCTGCTGACAAGGACGCAGAGAAGACATTCGACAGTTTCAATAGAATGCATATGATTTGGAGAGATAGAGTTTGAGATAGAAAGCATAGAGAGGTTAGGGTCCGATCACATTCACTTAGTTCAAAAGATTCAACAAGAAGACATAGCTATAAGTGAATGCTGTAGAGGACAGAACACTAGTATATATATATATATATCTATATAATCAACATAGTGAAGATAATCATGAAGATATGTTGAGATTGAAGCCAAACCAAATGTGAAGACATAGCAAATGTAACGCCATGAGTGAAACACTTCAAACAGAACATTTGGTGGTGGCGTTACCCACCGTATAGGAAGTATTAGACCCAGACACGGCGCACAATTATCGTGGCGCTCCGAAGTCAAATTCCACATTAATGTATTCACACTTAGAATGTATGTCTTCATTGATTGAAGATATACTTTACTTCGTGTGTTGCACATCTAAGTCATCAATATGCATAAGTGTTAGGATGTGTGCCTGATCACAGGACATTTGAGGATTCCAGGATATTTAGCTCACACCGTAACTTGCAAAATCTCTTCTCATCCAAGGGCTTGGTGAAGATATCTGCCAATTGCTCTTCAGTGTTGACGTGTATGATATCAATATCTTCCTTCACAACATGATCTCTGAGAAAGTGATGACGAATTTCCATGTGCTTTGTCTTCGAGTGCTGAACTGGGTTGTTGGCAATCTTGATGGCGCTTTCGTTGTCGCAGTAGAGTGGCACTTGCTTCAGATGAATGCCATAGTCTTTGAGTGTTTGCTTCATCCATAGAAGCTGAGCGCAGCAAGATCCAGCAGCAATGTATTCAGATTCAGTAGTGGAGAGAGATACACAGTTCTGCTTCTTTGAAGACCAACATACAAGTGATTGTCCCGGAAAGTGACATGTGCCTGATGTAGATTTGCGATCCACTTTGTCACCAGCATAATTAGCATCCGAGAATCCAACCAGATCAAACTCTGAGCCCTTTGGATACCATAATCCTAGAGTTGGGGTGTGAGCCAAATATCGAAGAATTCGCTTCACAGCTAAGTGATGCGACTCCTTTGGTGTCGCTTGAAATCGAGCACACATGCAAACACTAAGCATAATATCTGGCCTAGATGCACATAGATAAAGCAAAGAACCAATCATGGAGCGGTATACCTTTTGGTCGAACTCTTTACCATTGTCGTCAGGACCCAGATGATGCTTGGCTGGCATTGGCGTCGTGAAGCCTTTGCAGTCTTGCATACCGAACTTCTTCAGGCAATCTTTGAGATACTTCTCTTGAGATATGAAGATGTCGTTGCGTTGCTGTCGTATTTGGAGACCGAGGAAGAACTTCAGCTCTCCCATCATGGACATCTGATATTGCTCTTGCATCATATATCCAAACTCTTCACTGTACTTCTGATTGGTGCAGCCGAAGATAATGTCATCCACATATATTTGGCACACAAACAGTTCACCATCATATGTCTTCGTGAAGAGAGTGGGGTCTAGGGAACCAGGTATGAAGCCTTTGCTCTTCAGGAAGTATTTGAGTGTGTCATACCAGGCCCGAGGGGCTTGTTTGAGGCCATACAGTGCCTTGTTGAGCTTGTATACCATGTCAGGATGTTTTGGATCTTCAAAGCCAGGCGGTTGTGCAACATACACTTCTTCTTCAATCTTGCCATTGAGAAAGGCGCTCTTCACATCCATTTGATATAGAAGTATGTTGTGATGATTGGCATAGGCCAGCAGTATGCGTATGGCTTCAAGTCTAGCCACAGGAGCAAATGTTTCATCGAAGTCAATGCCTTCCACTTGAGTATATCCTTGAGCAACGAGACGAGCTTTGTTTCTGACAACTTGACCATGCTCATCTTGCTTGCTGCGGTATATCCATTTGGTGCCTATTATGTTGTGCTTCCGAGGATCAGGACGCTTAACCAGTTCCCATACATTATTCAGCTCAAACTGTTGAAGCTCTTCTTGCATAGCTTGAATCCATTCAGGTTCCATGAAGGCTTCTTCAACTTTCTTCGGTTCTGTAATTGAGACGAATGCGAAGTGCCCACAGAAATTTGCTAGCTGAGTTGCCCTTGAACGAGTGAGCGGACCAGGTGCATTGATGCTATCAATTATTCTCTCAATCTGCACTTCATTGGCAACACGAGGATGTACAGGGCGAAGGTTTTGCTCTTGCTGATCATTGTCATTGTTAGTGGGATTGTCTTCAGGCTGAGCATTGTCTTCAGGTTGATCAGGTGCGGAGATGATAAGTTCCTCTTCAGGTTGAGCTTCAGAGGGTATGATTTCTCCGGTTCCCATAATATTGATTGATTCGCTGGATGGAACTTCATCTAGCACATTTGGGAGGTACTCTCTTTGTGAACCATTAGTCTCATCAAACCGCACATCCACTGTTTCAACCACTTTATAATGAAAGAGATTGAAGACTCTGTAGGAGTGCGAATCCTTTACATATCCAAGCATAAAACCCTCATGTGCTTTTGGTGCAAATTTTGAAGTGTGTTGTGGATCTTTGATCCAGCACCTGGCACCAAATACTCTGAAGTAACTGACATTTGGCTTCTTGCCAGTAAGGAGCTCATAAGATGTCTTGTTCAAAAGCTTGTGAAGATAAACACGATTGATTGTATGGCATGCAGTATCAATGGCTTCAGGCTAGAATTTTCTTGGAGTCTTGTACTCATCAAGCATCGTTCGGGCCATCTCAATGAGTGTTCTGTTCTTGCATTCGATGACGCCATTCTGCTGTGGCGTGTACGGGGCTGAGAATTCATGTGTGATGCCCAAGGTATCAAGATATGTATCAAGGCCGATGTTCTTGAATTCAGTGCCATTGTCACTTCTGATGTGCTTTATCTTGGCGCGATAGTTGTTCATTGCTCGATTGGCGAAGCGTCTGAAGACATCCTGCACTTCAGTCTTGTAGAGGATTATGTGCACCCAAGTATATCTAGAATAATCATCAACAGTAACAAAGCCATAGAGGCAAGCAGTAGTAGTAAGAGTTGAGTAATGAGTGGGACCAAAAAGATCCATGTGGAGCAGTTCGAAGGGTCGAGTGGTTGTCATGATTGTCTTCGAGGGATGTTTGGCCCTCGTCATCTTCCCTGCTTCACAGGCACCGCATAAGTGATCTTTCTTGAACTTGACGCCCTCGATGCCTATGACATGCTTCTTCTTTGCAAGGGTGTGGAGGTTCCTCATGCCAGCATGCCCTAGCCTCCGATGCCAGAGCCAGCATTCTGAAGCCTTTGCTAGAAGACATACCGCAAGCCGTGGTCCTGCCGAGAAATCTACTACGTACAGATCATCTTTCCGATACCCTTCAAACACTAGAGACTTGTCAGATTCCATTAGTACAAGGCAGCGATATTTTCCAAATATTACGATCATGTTCAAATCGCAAAGCATTGAGACAGACATTAAGTTGAAGCTAAGGGATTCAACATGCATGACTTTATCCATGTGTTGATCCTTTGAGATTGCAACTCTACCTAGACCCAGTACCTTACTTTTACCAATGTCAGCAAATGTGATGTGACTCTTGTCGAATGGACGTAAGGTTGAGTCCATAAGAAGGCTTCTTTTGCCAGTCATGTGATTGGTACACCCACTATCAATAATCCATTCTGAAGACGCTGGTATCGTACCCTACAGTGTAGTTAGGGGGATAGGCTTCACGAAGAGAATTGTGAAGCAAAAACATTTGACGAACCAGTGGGTTATGAAAGCTTAGATCCAGATTAGGACTAATAGGGAGATTAGCAAGCGATTCAGGAACGAAGTACATAGTAAGACCATTCGGGCATTTGATCTTGCACCCTACAAGATGTTTAAGGTCCCCAGCAATAGCGTCAGATGATTTTGGTTTTCTGCTGGAGACCTTTCCCTGCAAAAGAGAGTTAAGCTTTCTTAGCCACCCACATCTTCAAGGGTGGCTTAGAAGCAATAAGTCTAAGTGCAGCGTCTGAGAACTTTGGCTTTGGAGCCCTAGCAAAAAGTCTTGCAGGCGGACAATAGTACTCATAAGAATAAGCAGAATAGTTCTTGGTCTTATGAACATGGCGGTTTGATGAACTGCGATCATATTCATAGGCCTGAGTATGGTTTCCCTGCAAAACATTTGCGTTAGTGCGACTCAGGTGAGTCCTCTGTCTGTATGACGCCTTTGGACCGTATGAAGCCTGTGGTCTGAGGTTTGTCTTCTTCACGTGTGGTGTCATGATGACATTCACAGGAAGATTCTCCAGACACTTTTTCGGAACCCAGATCTTCTTCATAGGCGGTCCATTCCTGCAGTTAGTACCAATGTACCTGGCAAACACTTCACCATTCTGATTCTTAAACAGTTTATAGTTTGCATCAAAGGATTCATCAATGACAATGGGGTTTGCACAAGAGAAGCCAGATAGATTGGATAGATCTGCTGAAGATTCCTTTGCAGCAACCCATGTGGTTTTGGGGTACTGCTCAGGTTTCCAGTAAGAGCCATCAGCATTCATTTTCCTTACGAACCCAACACCCTCTTTCCTCGGGTTTCGGTTCAAGATCTGCTTTTTTAGGACATCACATAGTGTCTGATGCCCTTTAAGACTTTTGTACATCCCTGTTTCAAGCAATGTCTTCAACCTAGCATTCTCATCAGCAATAGCAGTGGAATCCTCAGTAGAGGGGTTAGTTCCCACATCAACAGTTGAAGATATTGCAACAGTAGCAGCAGTAGAACATTCAGCAATAGTAGTAGCATTATCACGCTCAATGCACTTAAGACATGGTGGTTCAAATCCTTCCTGAGCGGAGCTGATCTGTTCGGCACGAAGTGACTTGTTTTCCTTTTGAAGATCTTCATGATCCGCTCTCAATTTCTCAAGATCTTGCTTCCTTTGAAGATAATCATAGGAAAGCTTTTCATGAGTTGTTGAGAGCATTTCATGACAACTTTCAAGTTCCTCATACTTAACGTGAAGATTTTTTATGTCTTCAATTAAGGACTCAGATCAAGTCATTTCAGCGCCTAACAGATCATCGCTTTTGTATAATAGTTTTTGAATATGTTCCATGGCTTTCTGTTGTTCAGTTGCAATTTTAGCAAGTGTTTTGTAGCTGGGTTTTGAACCACAATCAGAGTCATCATCACTGGATGTTTGATAGTGAGTAGTGCGTGTGTTTACCTTGGCACTGCGTGCCATGAAGCAGTAGGTAGGAGCGGAGTAGTCCTTGTCATTTGCATCGGTGTCGGTGATGAGATCATTGTCTTCAGTGTTGAAGATGGACTTGGCAACGTATGCTGTAGCCAGACTTGCAACGCCAGAATCGGACTCCTCCTCAGACTCCACCTCCGCCTCCTCAGAAGAGGACTCCTCCTCTGAATCCATTTCCTTGCCAACAAACGCACGTGCCTTGCCAGATGAGCTCTTCTTGTGTGATGAAGACTTTGAAGAAGACTTGGAAGAAGACTTTGAGTATTTCTTCTTCTTCTTGTCGTCAGAGTCATATTCCTTGCTCTTCTTCTTCTTCTTTTTGTTCTCATTGTCCCACTGAGGACACTCAGAGATGAAGTGGCCAGGTTTCTTGCACTTGTGACATGTTTTCTTCTTGTAGTCATGAGCAGAAGCTTCATCATTCCTTGAGCTTGATCGTGAAGACATTCTGAAACCTTTCTGCTTGGTGAATTTTTGGAACTTCTTCACAAGCATAGCAAGTTCCCTTCCAATGTCTTCAGGATCATCAGAACTGCTGTCAGATTCTTCTTCAGATGAGGAGACAGCTTTTTCCTTCAAGGCATGAGTTCGCCCATAGTTAGGACCGTAGATATCTCTTTTCTCAGAAAGCTGAAAATCATGTGTGTTAAGCCTCTCAAGTATGTCAGACAGGTCGAGTGTCTTGAAATCAGGACGTTCTTGAATCATCAGGGCTAGGGTGTCAAACGAACTGTCAAGTGATCTCAGTAGTGTCTTGACGACGTCATGCTTGGTGATCTCAGTAGCGCCAAGGGCTTAAAGCTCATTCGTGATGTCAGTGAGTCGATCAAATGTGAGCCGGACATTCTCATTGTCATTTCTCTTGAAGCGGTTGAAGAGGTTGTGAAGGACACTGATTCTCTGATCTCTTTGGGTTGAGACGCCTTCGCTGACCTTGGAGAGCCAGTCCCAGACTAGCTTAGATGTTTCCAAAGCACTCACGCGGCCATACTATCCTTTGGTCAGATGACCACAGATGATATTCTTGGTAGTAGAGTCCAGTTGAACGAACTTCTTAACGTCAGCAGCTGTGACACCTTCTCCAGCCTTGGGAACGCCGTTCTTGACGACATACCATAGGTCGACGTCAATGGCTTCAAGATGCATGCACATCTTATTCTTCTAGTAGGGATATTCAGTTCCATCGAAGATGGGGCATGCAGCGGAGACTTTATTTATCCCTGCAGTCGGCATGGCTAAAACTCCAGGTGGTTAAACCGAATCACACAGAACAAGGGAGTACCTTGCTCTGATACCAATTGAAAGTGGGTTATATCGACTAGAGGGGGGTGAATAGGCGATTTTTGTGAAAGTCTTCAAAACGTGGAAGTTATGAAGACAAACGATAGAAATAAACCTATTACCATGCAGCGGAAGGTAGACTACACTAGGCAAACCATAGTCAAGTATTCAATGGAGTGAAAGCACAATGACTAATAGCAGCAATGTAGTAAGGATCAGGTAGGAAGATATTATAAAGCCAAACAGAACACGCAGTCACTCAGTGAAGATAAAAGATAGTGCAATCATACAATGACTTCACAAGGACCAATAGTAAGTAAAGGGAAGGAAAGGATGAAACCAGTGACACGTTGAAGACAATGATTTGTTGGACCAGTTCCAGTTGCTGTGACAATTGTACGTCTGGTTAGGGCGGCTAGGTATTTAAACCTGAGGACACACAGTCCTGGACACCCAGTCCTGAACACGCAGCTCAGGACACCCAGTCCTCACCGTATTCCCCTTGAGCTAAGGTCACACAGACCTCGCCCAGTCACTCTGGTAAGTCTTCAAGGTAGACTCCCAAACCTTCACAGACTTCGTTCACCGGCGATCCACAATGTCTCTTGGATGCTCAGAACGCGACGCCTAACCGGCTGGAGGATTCACAGTCCTCAAGTGTAATAAGTCTTCAGATCACACAGACAAGAAGACTTAAGTGATGCCTAATTCTCTTTGGCTTTGGGTGGTTAGGGCTTTATCCTCGCAAGGAATTCTCTCTCAAAGGCTTCGAGGTGGGTTGCTCTCAAACGACAAAAGACGTACACTAACTCTGAGCAGCCAACCATTTATGGTTGTAGGGGGTGGGCTATTTATAGGCACTAGGCAACTTGACCTGATTTGTCCGAAATGACCCTGGGTCACTAAGGAACTGACACGTGTTCCAACGGTCAGATTTCAAACTCACACGGCAACTTTACTTGGGCTACAAGCAAAGCTGACTTGTCCGACTCTGGACAAGATTCGCTCTCATAGTCTTCACTTGAAGATATAGGTTTTGGTTAAGCATCACTTCAGTCATTCTGACTGGTTCTCTTGGACCCCACTTAATAGTACGGTGGTTCCTATGACTCAATAAAGAAGAAAAAGAACCATGAAAGATCTAAGTCTTCGAGCTCCATAGGCTTCATGCGATGTCTTCTCTTGTCATAGTCTTCAATGTGAATATCTTCATATACCACCTTTGACATCAATGTCTTCATACATTTTTAGGGGTCATCTCTGGTAGGAAAACTGAATCAATGAGGGACTTCTACCTGTGTTATTCTACAATTCTCACAAACACATTAGTCCCTCAACTAGGTTTGTCGTCAATACTCCAAAACCAACTAGGGGTGGCACTAGATGCACTTACAAACTCAACGGGATCCTCGTTCATGAACTCGTCTCCTGGCTCTACCCAAACAAGAACAACAAGCAAATGGAACACAATCAACCACGTGCAATGCTCAAGCAATATGATGCAAACATGGTATGATATGTGGGATGCGGTATGTGATGCATATGCAAGATTTGACAAGGAATGATTAAACCTGGCCTCAACTTGTAAATCCAATAGTACCACTAGAAAGGTGAGGTGATTTCGGTTGAAATCGATATAAAGATCACCGGAATCGGATGCACGGTTTGGAAATGGCAAGCAAAACAAATATGACGCCAGTCTGCGATAATCAGCAAGTAACCAACTAAATGCATCAAGATAAATATGCTACAGCACTCAAACATCACAACAAAATACATGGCAGGGATCCACTCATGATTCTTGACAAAATATGAACACTGAGCTACGGCTAATTCATCCAATAACAGGTTCAAACAAGCATGGCAAAAGTGCAAATGATAATAGGTTTCAGACATAGTGAAATTAACACAAGTCTGGAATTTATCATTAGGAAGCACAATTTAGAGCATGAAAACTACAAGCTACAGGAACTTAACATGGCAAAGCAAGGCATGGCATGAAGCTACTCAAATCACTTAACAAAAGTCCCTTAGTGACCTGGAGCCAAAAGGGATCAGAAAATACAATTGCAAGCATGTGAACATGGCAAAAACATAAACAGATTTCAGACTTAGTGAAAAACTGGAGCATGCAAATCAGTTAACGAGTAGGCATGTTTATGAGCTCGATGCACTCACTACGGAGCATTGCATGACAAACTAAGCATACACCCATCAAGAAGACATGGCATAGGAGCTAGACATGGCAAGAACAATGACATAGCATGCACGGATCAATAGCAACATCCTCGGCAAAATCGCTAAACATGTCAACAATCTGCTAGGATCATCTTATAGCAAAAGTAGATCTCGATTGACTCAAACTAGGGTGCTCCATAAATGCAAACAAAGACATGGATGAATAGAGCACCACAATGTTAACAAAAACATCCTTACTGATCATCCTCAAAAGAGGCACGGATCGCTAGGAAACAACATGAACATATGGCATAACAACAAAATCAGGACAAGGACTTAGTGAAATTCTAAGTCCCTGAAATCAGCATTACCGATTACGCAACTTTGCAAGCTTGTGCTAGTCACCACAAATATCACAAAAATACATGGCAAGCACCTCTGTAAATGTGGCATGACATGTAGCAAAACACATGTAGAGCTCAGGATCATAGCATGCACACATTAATCATAGAAAAAATGACAAAAGGCTATTTGCTGAAACAGATCTGCCAAATTCTTCACATAGCCCTCTTCCAACAGCATTTCGGGCATCAAGATGGGCTCAAATGAAAATGATGCAATGATATAAAATGATGTACTCATCGAGATGAACATTTTGATATGCTACACGGACAAATCAGAGCTACGGATGCAGAGTTACGACATGTCAAAGAATGCAAATAATCTAGGGTTTGTAGGGAAAAAGTCAACCGTCTCCCGATCCAGATCTGGATCTGGCGCGATTCTCGAGGTTCGCCGGGGATCACTGTTCACCGGACTTGCCGAGGTCGTCGGGGTTCACCATAGGAGCTTGGCACCGCATCCGTAGGGGAGCTCGCCGGAGCGGCTCGCCGGCCGGAGAGGAAAGCGGCGGAGGGCGGCGTCGGCTTCGGTTGGCGGCGGGGCGGCGACGCTCGTCAGCGTGGGGCGGCAGCCGGCCCGGTGCGGCGGCGCTCGCTGGCGCGGGCGGCGGTCGGTGAGGGAGGCGGACGGGCGGCACCGCGTCGTCGGGAGCTCCCAGGCGGCGGGCGGATCCGATGGGCTCTGGGGCTCGCAGCGGGCCGAGCAGGCCGGCGTGGCTGCAGGTGGCGACGCACCACGTGGCGGCCCCTGGTTGGCTGCGAGCAGCGGCGGAGATGTGTCCGGCACGGACCGGACACGTCCGGTGCGCGGATGGAGAAAGGACTAGGGTTTGGGGTGGAAGATCCGAAAATTTCGGGGGAGACCTAGTTTTATAGGTAGAGGGAGCTAGGGAGCTCCAAATGGAGTGCGGTTTTCAGCCACACGGTCGTGATAGAACGCTCTAGATGATGGGGATGGTTTAGGTGGGTTTTGGGCCAAATTGGAAGGGTGTTGGGCTGCAACACAAACGAGTACTTTTCAGTCCCTCGGTTAACCGTTGGAGTATCAAACGAAGTCCAAATGGCACAAAAGTTGACAGGCAGTTTACCGGTAGTAAACCAAGGCCGCATGACAAGTCTCGTTCCAATACGGAAACGTTTAACGCCCACACACGAAAATATGTAGAAAGGACCACCGGGTGACATAGGAGCGCCGGAATGCAAAACGGGCAACGGGGAAAATGCTCGGATGCATGAGACGGACACGTATGCAAATGCAATGCACATGATGACAAGATATGAGATGCATGACAAAGGCAACAACACACGAAGACAAAAAAACCGACAATGACGAAATGAAATAACTTAGTGCCAGAAACGGCAAGAGTTGGGATACATATAAGGTAAATTACATCCGGGGTGTTACATTTCCCTACCATTTTATAGACATCTCGGCCATTCTCTCCTCTGGCAGCACCTGCCTTGTGATGTTTAACTATGCCAATTGCATTTTTATCAGTACCGGTTTCAGTGTCTATTAAGCCTGTTGCATTTAACAGTTGAATCTATTTTTAAATAGTTGTATTACAATGGCTACAAACTTACAAAACATGACTTAGGATGTTGTTAAGCCTGTTGCAATTAACTGTTGTATCTAGTTTTTAATCTGTCCATTTGGTGCCATGCTATTCTCCGCAATGAAGATATACTAGAGATGCTGCCCATTTGCTATTTTTGGTGGATGCTAACCTTGTTGTACTTAACATGCTTGTCCATGTACTTACGCAGGGTCATAACGGCTAATGTTGTTGTTTGCCGTTGAGGTTAGCTGCATCCCATGTCTTACAGTATTTCACATCATTTGTGCAATTGCAGTTTAACTTGTACCATTTACTGGTTGCCTGTAGGTACACATGTTAGTGGCACTGATCCATGCTTCGACCCGAAGGAATAGCTGGCCTCCGCCGCCGCTGACTTTGGGCGGGCTCTGGCCAAGATGAAGTGCCCCAGCAGCTACCTCTCAGGACTTACCAAGTATGTACCCACCAGTTCAATCTTACCAATACCAGTTGCAATTAATAGCTATGTTTTGTACGGTCGATGTATTAAGCATGTTGTAGTAAACATGCCTAACGCGTTTTAGCTATTTTCCCTACATTTTTATAGACAATTGGGCCATTGTTTGCTCTGGTAGCACCTGCCCTGTGATGTTTACCTCTGCCAATTGCATTTTTATTAGTACCAGTTTCAATGGCCATTAAGCCTGTTGCAATTAACAGTAGTATCCATTTTTAAAGAGTTGTATTTCAATGGCTACAAACTTACAAAACATGAATTAGGATGTTGTTAAGCATGTTGCAATTAACAGCTGTATCCATTTTTTAATCTGTCCCTTTGCTACTGTGCTACTCTTTCGAAATGAAGATATCACTACAGATGATGTCGTTTTATTACCATTTGCTATTTTTGGTGGATGTTAACCCTTTTGTAGTTAACATTGGCTTTCCATGTACTTACACAAGGCTACAATGGGCGATGCTGTTGTTTGCCATCGAGGTTAGCTGCATCCCATGTCTTATACACCATCTATTCCTAAATATAAGTATTTTTTCCAATATAGACTACATAAGGAGCAAAATGAGTGAATCTAGATTCTAATCTAAACTATATCTATAATTCTATATACATCCGTATGTAGTTAATATTGAAATCTCAAAAAAAATTACTTGTACTTAGGAACATAGGTAGTTGTAGTTTACATCATTTGTGCAATCTCAGTTTAGCTTCTAACATTTACTGGTTGCTTGTAGGTACATATATGAGCGGTACTGATCCATGCTTCGATCCCTCTTGCGTATGGGGCAATGAGATATTCATGAACAAGCGTCAAGTGAGGAAACTAAGAAAGAGTGTTATGCGAAAGAAACGGATGATTGGAATTAAGCTCTTTATTTACACTTTGTCGAAGACAACAGTGAACTTTAGGATGGTAAGTAATGTGTTGCCTTTTCCCCCTGCCCACAACAAGTTACTCTATTAGACCTCAGTATCTGATATTTTTCTCTTTTCAGTGGTTTCTGAAGCTATTTACTGATGATTACCTTGCAAACTACATGACCGGAGTGGAGGCAACTAAGGTTAAAGTATATAATTCATGCTACCATGATAATGCTCTAAAAGTCTTCCTGAAGGCGGTGAAGGATGAGCGGGCAATCGTCACAAGGGGTTGGACGAAAGTGGTTCGTGCCTATGGCATGCAGGAAGGCACATTATGGGCATTCCGCTTCTTCAACACCGTCGGTGGTCAAAATGATTTACACTTGTCTCTTCACCTTTAGCGCTTTTAAATATTATGGTTCATCATAGTTAATTGCTGCCTAATCCTATAATTACTGAACATATTGTACTGGCAATTTTATTTATGGATTTGTTGTTGAACCATTATGCTAAGAATTCAAATTGCACGTTTCATATTTCAAAATTTCCAATTCGAATAATAAATTATAGGCAAAAATAAAAAGAGAACAGACGGTCATGGAACTATGCAAACGGTTCTGGCAGTAAAAGCGCTTGTGATGGATAGCCCAATACGACACAATTTCTACATCAAATCTTGTGTGATGTAGTTAATGAAAGCAAACAGTTAACCAAGGCAGAGGGTGTGTGATAGTTACACCTTTCACACACGAGCGTATACATAAAACTGTGTGGGATGTACATACGAACGGAAACGTTTTCCCTGGATTGACTATGCGGGATGTACATAAGAACGGAAATGTATTCCTTGGATTCACCATGTGGGATGTACATACCTACGGAAATGATTTTCTGGGATTCACTGTGTGGATTGTACATACCTACGGAAATGATTTTCTCGGATTACCGTGTGGGATGTACATACCTACGGAGATGATAGGATTTCAATGCCTCGCTCGATCACACACGACCCCAACCTGTGTGCCAGGAGGGCCTATCCCCGACGATTTCTGGGACGTGTGGGAAGGACACCCCTATCGCCCACACTCACTTGGCGACGGTTCCAAATGCCATTGCGGAAAGGGGTGAAAAACTGCTTGTTTAGCACCGACGCGTACCAGTGCCTCTTCATCTTCCCCCAACCTCTCCCGGCCGAAGAAGAAGCGCCCGCCAGTGGTGTCTGCATACTATGTAGCAACACTCTCTGGAGGTGCTGGAGTGGAATGGAAACACCCATCCCAGCACGCGCTGAGGAAGGAGGCTCGGAGCGCTCTCGACCCGCGCCCACCATCTATCAACACTTGCAATGAAAAAGAGTAAACTAAATTAGTACAACATAAACATAATAATAATTGAATACCTGACATTACTAATATTACTCTTCATCATCTATATATTCTCCGGGATCAATAATCGAAAAATATATGACCTAACTCATAATTCACAAATATATGACCCCGTCGGCCTCTGGAATGCGGAAGAGCACCATTTTTGGGAGGTGTCGGGAGTCGGGGTGTCGGGGATGGGGTGTCGGGGGTGTCGTGTCGGGGTCGGGGTGCTGTGTCGGGGTCGGAGGTGCCGTGTCGGGGTCGGGGTGCTGTGTCGGGGTCGCGGTGTCGGGGTGTCGTGTCAGGGTCGGGGTGTCAGGGTCAGGGGGTCGGGGTGTCAGGGTCGGAATGGCAAATCCTCGACCCCTCGGTGACCCTCGACCCCTCGACCCCTTTTCCCCTTGACCCTCGACCCCTCGACACCTCGACACCTTGATCCTCGAACCCTAGACCCTCGACTCCTTTTCCCCTCGATCCTCGGCCCCTTGACCCCTTTTCCCCTCGACCCTCGACACCCCGATCCTCGACCCATAGACCCTCGACTCCTGTTCCCCTCGATCCTCGACCCCTCGACCCCTTTTCCCCTCAACCCTTGACCCCTCAGCACCTCGATCCTTGACCCCTAGACCCCCGACTCCTTTTCCCCTCGATCCTCGACCCCTCGACCACTCGGCGACCCTCGACCATCGGCAACCATCTTTTTCTACTTTTCCTACTTCTCTTTTTCATCTTCTACTTCTACTTCTTTTTTTCATCTTATTCTTCTTCTTCGTCTTCTTCTTCTTCTTCTATTCTCCTCCTCCTCCTCTTCTTCTTCTTCTTCTTCTTCTTCTTCCTTTTTCCTCTCCTTCTTTTTTCTTCTTCTTCCTTCTTTTCCCTCTTCCTCTTGTCTTCTTTTTCTTCTTCATTGTCCTTATTTTCCTTTTTCCTCTCCACTTCTACTTTTTCTTCTTTTCTCCTTTTTTTCATCTCAAAAATGTACTAATAACCTGAAATATGACTAACCTAAAATATGACTAAATATAAAAAAACTAACCTACAATCTACTAACCAAAAATCTACTAACCTAAAAAAAGCAACTAAATCAACTAACCTAAAACATTACAACCTAAATCAAAAAATAGCAAGAAAAAAGGGAAGAACCTCACCAGGGGGAGGATGGACGGAGAGGCGCCTGGGCGGCGGGCTGTAACACCCACAATGCGGCTATATCTCCCACGTGTCGGGGCACGACTTAGAGGCATAGCCGCATGGTAGATTTGTCGCAAGAGGGGTAATCTTCACACAATCCCATGTATTGGATAAGGGATAAAGAGTTGGCTTACAATCACCACTTCGCACAATACATAAATAATTCATACATCATCCAAAGTACAACAAATGGTCCGACTACGGAACCAAAATAAAGGAAGACAATCGCAAATGCTAGATCCTCGATCGTCCCAATTGGGCTCCACTACTGATCATCGGGAAACGAAATGTAGTAACGACCCAGATCCTTGTCGAACTCCCACTTGAGTTCAGTAGCATCACCTGCACTGGTATCATCGGCACCTGCAACTGTTTGGAAGTATCCGTGAGTCACGAGGACTCAGCAATCTCACACCCGCGAGATCAAGACTATTTAAGCTTATGGGTAGGAGAAGGTCTTGAGGTGGAGTTGCAGCAAGCACTAAGCATATATGGTGGCTAACATACGCAAATAAGAGCGAGAAGAGAAGCAATGCAATAGTCGAGAAGCTAGAAGTGATCAAGAAGTGATCCTGAAACTACTTACGTTCATACATAACCCAAACCGTGTTCACTTCCCGGACTTTGCCGAAAAGAGACCATCACGGCTACACACGCGGTTGATGTATTTTAATTAAGTCAAGTGTCAAGTTCTATACAACCGGACATTAACAAATTCCCATCTGATAGAGGCGAGGGTGTCCCGATCTTTCGATGAGATGATAACTATCGATTTGGTGGAGACAACTTTGACGATCCGACTACAAACGTGCACAACGTTGCGCCTTAGCAATCGCTAAATAAATCTCGTGAGGTTACTGACAATGCCGGAAGCATGGTCAGCCTGACCACGAAGGTCTATTCCTGCAAGCAATCGAAGAACGAGCAAGAATATGATAAAGCAATCTGAATATTGCAAATATATATGAAGTATTGATAATGGTGGAGATCCGTAAGCGGTCTTGGTCTGGTCGTTGGACACAAACAAAGTACATGAAGTTGCAATGGCTAACTTTTAACTAAACAAATCCCCAGGAAAAAGCTACTAGATGGATCTACTTATATAGGAGCAAGGGGTGGCAGCCAAGGAGGTGGGAGGACGTCCCAAGGCAGCCTAAAACTAACCCTAGGTCATACAAGGCTCATGGGCCCAAGTGGAGGTGATGCAACACCTTTGTGCTTGTAGTTTGACTCGGATTCTGCTGCAACATCAGATTGATTCGTTCATAACTCAACGCTCTGTACGAATTTTAAGGTGAATCCAATTGGGTTGGAAAGAGCACGAAATCTAGTTTCCAACAAAAAAAGAATAACCCAATTCAGAGTCCGTATGAAAAAGTTGTTGGCGTTTTGAGTCAGGTATGTCTGTGCAGTCCGAATCTGAATCCAGAACGTGAGAGACTTGGACTCTATCTTCTCTTGGCCCAAAAGTGACGTGAGAGGACTTTTTGAAAAGAACCTAAACTTCTTCTTTTCCCTTATCTTCATATGTGGATTGTACAAATGTCCCATACACCTGCAATTAGACAAAACACAAAAGTGTGTGAAGTATTTTTGTTTTGGATAACATAAATAGATTATTGAATAGTTTGCATTAGAAATCACCTGACAAATATGAATGTATGCAACATTTTTGGTCGTATCCAACGTAGTCATGTCCTCATCATCCTCCCCTTGTTGAAAACAAAGCCGTCCTCGGCGTTGCTTAATCTGAAATGTGGCTAACAAAAGAGACAAGGTGTACATGTTGTATATGTATATGTCATCCATTTTAACTTCCCTTGATTTTTGCACATATGACACATGTATACATGAGTAACTTTCATAGTTCATAAAATCTAAAGCCAAAAAATTATCACAAGAAGTAGAAGGCATGAAAATATTGCAACTCAGTTTGCACATATAAGTGAAGCTCTTATTCATTTCAAAAGATTGGCAATGTTCATCATTAAACCATCTTAACTCTGATGAATAAACCTTACTTGCATCAAATTTACATGCTACAACATGCTTAAATAAGCAAACATGCAATATGTCATTGGACACAGAATCATCACCAAGATTGGAGGTCATATCAAAATGATTAAACATTGGTTCTTTTGTATCAATAGTTAATTCAATGGGTGCACTCAAAATTGTTGATATTTCAGTTGTTTGATCACATGACGCATTCATGACAGTAACAAGATTCTCTAAAATAGGTGGTGTGCTCAAATCAACAGGCAACTCAACACATCATGCATTCAAGTTAACTAGGCATGCATCATTCTCATGTGAAGTTATATCATCAATACCTTTACTGTTACCTTGTCGCAGAGATGTAGCTGATGTAGGTAAGGACGTTGTCATTGTACCATACTCTTGATATGATGTCACGCTCGCAATCCGAGGTGGGGCTGATCTAGTTGGTGCAATGGTGGAGTAACCAACCGGCGGTGGTGAGCATGAACTGGAATAGTAGTTGTTGTAGTCACCCAATGCATCCTCATGTATCTGTCTCTCAAAGGTACAAGCAAGGACATACATACCTGTAATGAAACGAGGAATATACCGAAATCTTGCCTGAATATCATGGTTGAAACCTCCAAAAAATCTATTCATTGTATCATCCTCAGATTCTTCCATGTCACAATGATGCATATAAGATTTGAACTCTTGGTAGTAAGCATGAACAGTGTTGTTGCCTTGTTTAAATTGTTCAAATTTGCGAAGCAATTCACGACGATAGTAAGGAGGGAAAAATTGTTGTCTCATTACAGCTTTCAAAACTTTCCAAGTTATGGGTTGGTTATCAATGTTTTTCTTACAATGTACACTCCACCAAACAGAAGCAAAACCAGTAAATGCTCTAGTGGTAGCTCGTACTCTCTCAAGTTCAAAAAAATCATGGTGACTAAAAACTTGTTCTACTTCAAGCTCCCAAGCTAGATAAATAGAAGGATTAAATCTACCCTCAAATGATGGTAAAGAGATAACCTGGCCATATGCTTGTGTGTGTTGTCTCAACTCTCGTGATGGTGAAGATGTGTGTGTCATACAAGAACTCCTATCTCCGGAACCTATCATGATTAGTAGAAACAAGAAACAAAATTTAAGAATAATGTTCCTATGAACTACTAGGGTATGGTGGTAAAACGCTCACAGTATAACAAATATCAATATCTTACAAGTTCTTACCATGCAGCAGGTGGTGACAGGCAACCAGTAGTGTCAAATAACTCCGAAGATTGTGTAAAGCGATTGCCAGTGGAACGTACGTATGCATGGTGTAGAAATATGTGGAGCTGGGTTGGCTATATATGGTAGCAAAATATTAGCAATAATCAATTCAAAGATGCAATGTTGAATAAACGCTCAACAACGGTACTATGCTGGTCCTAGGCAAGACCGGACTAGAGACGCGAGCCTAGAACACTAATGAGGTGACGCCGTAGCACAACTATCATCAATAAAAGATAAGAAGTAGCTCTGGACAGCAAAATATAAGTGAAGATCACAATAGTCGTAAAGATAATGATGTGAAACAACAGCCAAGCAGGATATATCAACAACTTTCTCTCAAACTTTTCTCTAGAAAAGTTTGTGTCAATTTTTTTGATGATTTTTCAAGAATGGTATTGACTCAAGCTTTCAAACGCAAAAGGAATCACTCATTCCAAGTTGATATGAGCAGTCCAGAAATTCTAAAACTAGCCTGAAAAACTGGAATCAGCTGTGTTCGTGAACTTCAGAGGGCAAAAAGACCTATTTAGATGCCGATTTTGAGATGCCAAATATTGAAATAGCTTATGCAACCATTTAGATGTGGCTCGTCGCTAGCTTTCATTTGAGTACTTGCGGAGCCAAAACGGACTTCGTATGAGGAAGTTATGCCTGTTTTACTGAACAGTGCAAAAAACAGATTTCAATTCGAATTCAACTACGAGATTGAGTCTATAGATCTGAATTTTGTTTTTATTTCTTCTCTCTTTTTTTATCTCTTTTTTCCTCACACTTTTTTTTATTTTTCTTTCTTTGACTTTTTTTTACTTTTTTTTCTTTTTTTTAATCTCCCTCTTTCCAAACAAACTAGATAAGATGCAGATTGGATCTAGCGAAGATGTGAACGACCTCAACTATGATTGTGACAATGAACGATGGGTAGCGCGTGGTGGAAATTGATGGATGGTTGGTGGACATCGGAAGGGATAACGATGCAGCGGCGGCATGACTAATGTGAACAGAACTCGAAACTCTAAACAAACTAGACACTAAGACCAGCAACTCGACACGATGATGCAACCGATAATTCAACTATGCAAGCGATGAAAAGAAAATTGCAAAGGCTCAGATTGGCTTGGACAAAGGATGAATAGATCTAACCTTTTTTGTGGCTATTTCTTGGACAATAGGTAAGAAAATAAATCTAATCTAGGAAAAACTGAAAATTCTCACCGAGCAACCTGAAAACT
The DNA here is from genome assembly GCF_018294505.1 of Triticum aestivum. Taxonomy (NCBI): domain Eukaryota; kingdom Viridiplantae; phylum Streptophyta; class Magnoliopsida; order Poales; family Poaceae; genus Triticum; species Triticum aestivum. The sequence goes on along the minus strand of NC_057809.1, from coordinate 266,540,257 downwards.
GATACCACTTGATAGAGGCGAGGGTGTCCTGATCTTTCGATGAGATGATAATGATCGATTTGGTGCAGACGACTTTGACGATCCGACTACAAACGTGCATGACGTTGAGCCTGAGCAATCGCTAAACCAATCTCTTGAGGTTACTGACGATGCCAGAAGCACGGTCAGCCTGACCATGAAGGTCTATTCCTGCAAGCAATCAAAGAACGAGCAATAATATGATAAAGCAATCTGAATATTGCAAATATATATGAAGTATTGACAATGGTGGGGATCCATCAGCGGTCTTGGTCTGGTCGTTGGACACAAACGAAGTACACGAAGTTGCAATGGCTAACTTTTAACTAAACTAATTGCTAGGAAAAAGCTACTAGATGGATCTACTTATATAGGAGCAAGGGGTGGCAGCCAAGGAGGTGGGAGGACGTCCAAGGCAGCCTAAAACTAACCCTAGGTCGTACAAGGCTCATGGGCCCAAGTGGAGGTGATGCAACACCTTTGGGTTTGTCGTTTGACTCGGATTCTGCTACAACGTCAGATTGTTTCGTCCATAACTCAACGCTCCGGACGAATTTCAAGGTGAATCCAATTGGGTTGGAAAGAGCACGAAATCTAGTTTCCAACAGAAAAAGAATCACCCAATTCGGAGTACGTATGAAAAAGTTGTTGACGTTTTGAGTCAGGTATGTCTGTGCAGTCCGAATCTGAATCCGGAACGTGAGAGACTTGGACTCTATCTTCTCTTGGCCCAAAAGTGACGCGAGAGGACTTTTTGAACATAACCTAAACTTCTTCTTTTCCCTTACCTTCATATGTGGATTGTACAAATGTCCCATACACCTGCAATTAGACAAAACACAAAAGTGTGTGAAGTATTTTTGTTCTGGATAACATAAATAGATTATTGAATAGTTTGCATTAGAAATCACCTGACAAATATGCATGTATGCAATATTTTTGGTCGTATCCAAGGTAGTCATGTCCTCATCATCCTCCCCTTCTTGAAAACAAAGCCGTCCTCGGCGTTTCTTAATCTGAAATGTGGCTAACAAAAGAGACAAGGTGTACATGTTGTATATGTATATGTCATCCATTTTAACTTCCCTTGATTTTTGCACATATGACACATGTATACATGAGTAAATTTCATAGTTCATAAAATCTAAAGCCAAAAAATTATCACAAGAAGTAGAAGGCATGAAAATATTGCAACTCAGTTTGCACATATAAGTGAAGCTCTTATTCATTTCAAAAGATTGGCAATGTTCATCATTAAACCATGCTAACTTTGATGAATAAACCTTACTTGCATAAAATTTACATGCTACAGCATGCTTAACTAAGCAAACATGCAATATGTCATTGGACACAGAATCATCACCAAGATTAGAGGTCATATCAAAATGATTAAACATTGGTTCTTTTGCATCAACAGTTAATTCAATGGGTGCACTCAAAATTGTTGATATTTCAGTTGTTTGATCACATGACGCATTCATGACAGTAACAAGATTCTCTAAAATAGGTGGTGTGCTCAAATCAACAGGCAACTCAACACATGATGCATTCAAGTTAACTAGGCATGCATCATTCTCATGTGAAGTTATATCATCAATACCTTTACTGTTACCTTGTCGCAGAGATGGTAGATGATGTAGGTAAGGACGTTGTCATTGTACCATACTCTTGATATGATGTCGCGCTCACAATCCGAGGTGGGGCTGATCTAGTTGGTGCAACGGTGGAGTAACCAACCGGCGGTGGTGAGCATGAACTGGAATAGTAGTTGTTGTAGTCACCCAATGCATCCTCATGTATCTGTCTCTCAAAGGTACAAGCAAGGACATACATACCTGTAATGAAACAAGGACTATACCAAAATCTTGCCTGAATATCATGGTTGAAACCTCCAAAAAATCTATTCATTGTATCATCCTCAGATTCTTCCATGTCACAATGATGCATATAAGATTTGAACTCTTGGTAGTAAGCATGAACAGTGTTGTTGCCTTGTTTAAATTGTTCAAATTTGCGAAGCAATTCACGACGATAGTAAGGAGGGAAAAATTGTCGTGTCATTACAGCTTTCAAAACTTTCCAAGTTATGGGTTGGTTATCAATGCTTTTCTTACAATGTACACTCCACCAAACAGAAGCAAAACCAGTAAATGCTCTAGTGGTAGCTCGTACTCTCTCAAGTTCAAAAAAATCATGGTGACTAAAAACTTGTTCTACTTCAAGCTCCCAAGCTCGATAAATAGAAGGATTAAATCTACCCTCAAATGATGGTAAAGAGATAACCTGGCCATATGCTTGTGTGTGTTGTCTCAACTCTCGTGATGGTGAACATGTGTTTGTCGTACAAGAACTTCTATCTCCGGAACCTGTCATGATTAGTAGAAACAAGAAACAAAATTTAAGAATAATGTTCCTATGAACTACTAGGGTATGGTGGTAAAACGCTCACAGTATAACAAATATCAATATCTTACAAGTTCTTACCATGCAGCAGGTGGTGACAGGCAACCAGTAGTGTCAAATAACTCCGAAGATTGTGTAAAGCGATTGCCAGTGGAACGTACGTATACACGGTGTAGAAATATGTGCAGCTGGGTTGGCTATATATGGTAGCAAAATATTAGCAATGATCAATTCAAAGATGCAATGTTGAATAAACGCTCAACAACGGTACTGTGCTGGTCCTAGGCTAGACCGGACTAGAGACGCGAGCCTAGAACACTAATGAGGTCATGCCGTAGCACAACTATCATCAATAAAAGATAAGTAGCTCTGGACAGCAAAATATAAGTGAAGATCACAATAGTCGTAAAGATAATGATGTGAAACAATAGCCAAGCAGGATATATCAACAACTTTCTCTCAAACTTTTCTAGTTTGTGTCAATATTTTTTGATGATTTTTCAAGAATGGTATTGACTCAAGCTTTCAAACGCAAAAGGAATCACTCAATTACAAGTTGATATGAGCAGTCAAAAAATTCTAAAACTGGCCTGAAAAACTGGAATCAACTGTGTTCGTGAACTTCGGAGGGCAAAAAGACCTATTTAGAAGCCGATTTTGACGTGCCAAATATTGAAATAGCTGATGCAACTATTTAGATGTGGCTCTTCGCTAGCTTTCATTTGAGTACTTGCGGAGCCAAAACGGACTTCGTATGAGGAAGTTAGTCCTGTTTTACTGGACAGTGTACAAAACAGATTTCAATTCAAATTCAACTATGAGATTGAGTCTATAGATCCGAATTTTGTTTTTTTTTCTCTCTTTTTTTCTCACAATTTTTTTATTTTTCTTTCTCTGACTTTTTTTTTCTTTTTTTCTTTTTTTTCTATCTCCCTCTTTCCAAACAAACTAGATAAGATACAGATTGGATCTAGCGAAGATGTGAACGACCTCAAATATGATTGTGACAATGAACGATGGGTAGCGCGTGGTGGAAATTGAAAGATGGTTGGTGGACAGCGGAAGGGATAACGATGCAGCGGCGGGGTGACTAATGTGAACAGAACTCGAAACTCTAAACGAACTAGACACTAAGACCAGCAACTCGACATGACGATGCAACCGATAATTCAACTATGCAAGCAATGAAAAGAAAATTGCAAAGCCTCAGATTGGCTTGGATAAAGTATGAATAGATCTAACCTTTTTTGTGGCTATTTCTTGGACAATAGGTAAGAAAATAAATCTAATCTAGGAAAAACAGGAAATTCTCATCGAGCAACCTGAAAACTGATACCACTTGATAGAGGCGAGGGTGTCCTGATCTTTCGATGAGATGATAACGATCGATTTGGTGCAGACGACTTTGACGATCCGACTACAAACATGCACGACGTTGAGCCTTAGCAATCACTAAACCAATCTCTTGAGGTTACTGACGATGCCGGAAGCACGGTCAGCCTGACCACGAAGGTCTATTCCTGCAAGCAATCAAAGAACGAGCAATAATATGATAAAGCAATCTGAATATTGCAAATATATATGAACTATTGATAATGGTGGGGATCCGTAAGCGGTCTTGGTCTAGTCGTTGGTAACAAATGAAGTACACGAAGTTGCAATGGCTAACTTTTAACTAAGCAAATTCCCAGGAAAAAGCTACTAGATGGGTCTACTTATATAGGAGCAAGGGGTGGCAGCCAAGGAGGTGGGAGGATGTACAAGGCAGCCTAAAACTAACCCTAGGTCGTACAAGGCTCATGGGCCCAAGTGGAGGTAATGCAACACCTTTGGGTTTGTAGTTTGACTCGGATTCTGCTGCAACATCGGATTGTTTCATTCATAACTCAACGCTCTGGACGAATTTCAAGGTGAATCTAATTGGGTTGGAAAGAGCACGAAATCTAGTTTCCAATAGACAAAGAATCACCCAATTCGGAGTACGTATGAAAAAGTTGTTGGCGTTTTGAGTCAGGTATGTCTGTGCAGTCCGAATCTGAATCCAGAACGTGAGAGACTTGGACTCTATCTTCTCTTGGCCCAAAAGTGACGTGAGAGGACTTTTTGAACATAACCTAAACTTCTTATTTTCCCTTATCTTCATATGTGGATAGTACAAATGTCCCATACACCTGCAATTAGACAAAACACAAAAGTGTGTGAAGTATTTTTGTTCTGGATAACATAAATAGATTATTGAATAGTTTGCATTAGAAATAACCTGACAAATATGCATCTATGCAATATTTTTGGTCGTATCCAAGGTAGTCATGTCCTCATCATCCTCCCCTTCTTGAAAACAAAGCCGTCCTTGGCGTTTCTTAATCTGAAATGTGGCTAACAAAAGAGACAAGGTGTACATGTTGTATATGTATATGTCATCCACTTTAACTTCCCTTGATTTTTGCACATATGACACATGTATACATGAGTAACTTTCATAGTTCATAAAATCTAAAGCCAAAAAATTATCACAAGAAGTAGAAGGCATGAAAATATTGCAACTCAGTTTGCACATATAAGTGAAGCTCTTATTCATTTCAAAAGATTGGCAATGTTCATCATTAAACCATCCTAACTTTGATGAATAAACCTTACTTGCATCAAATTTACATGCTACAGCATGCTTAAATAAGCAAACATGCAATATGTCATTGGACACAGAATCATCACCAAGATTAGAGGTCATATCAAAATGATTAAACATTGGTTCTTTTGCATCAATAGTTAATTCAAAGGGTGCACTCAAAATTGTTGATATTTCAGTTGTTTGATCACATGACGCATTCATGACAGTAACAAGATTCTCTAAAATAGGTGGTGTGCTCAAACCAACAGGCAACTCAACACATGATGCATTCAAGTTAACTAGGCATGCATCATTCTCATGTGAAGTTATATCATCAATACCTTTACTGTTACCTTGTCGCAGAGATGTAGCTGATGTAGGTAAGGACGTTGTCAATGTACCATACTCTTGAGATGATGTCGCGCTCACAATCCGAGGTGGGGCTGATCTAGTTGGTGCAATAGTGGAGTAACCAACTGGCGGTGGTGAGCATGAACTGGAATAGTAGTTGTTATAGTCACCCAATGCATCCTCATGTATCTGTCTCTCAAAGGTACAAGCACGGACATACATACCAGTAATGCAGCGAGGAATATACCGAAATCTTGCCTGAATATCTTGGTTGAAACCACCAAAAAATCTATTCATTGTATCATCCTCAGATTCTTCCATGTCACAATGATGCATATAAGATTTGAACTCTTGGTAGTAAGCATGAACAGTGTTGTTGCCTTGTTTAAATTGTTCAAATTTGCGAAGCAATTCACGACAATAGTAAGGAGGGAAAAATTGTTGTCTCATTATAGCTTTCAAAACTTTCCAAGTTATGGGTTGGTTATCAATGTTTTTCTTACAATGTACACTCCACCAAACAGAAGAAAAACTAGTAAATGCTCTAGTGGTAGCTCATACTCTCTCAAGTTCAAAAAAATCATGGTGACTAAAAACTTGTTCTACTTCAAGCTCCCAAGCTAGATAAATCGAAGGATTAAATCTACCCTCAAATGATGGTAAAGAGATAACCTGGCCATATACTTGTGTGTGTTGTCCCAACTCTCATGATGGTGAAGATGTGTCTGTCGTACAAGAACTTCTATCTCCGAAACCTGTCATGATTAGTAGAAACAAGAAACAAAATTCAAGAATAATATTCCTATGAACTACTAGGGTATGGTGGTAAAACGCTCACAGTATAACAAATATCAATATCTTACAAGTTCTTACCATGCAGCAGGTGGTGACAGGCAACCAGCAGTGTCAAATAACTCCGAAGATTGTGTAAAGCGATTGCCAGTGGAACGTACGTATACACGACGTAGAAATATGTGGAGCTGGGTTGGCTATATATGGTAGCAAAATATTAGCAATAATCAATTCAAAGATGCAATGTTGAATAAACGCTCAACGACGGTACTGTGCTGGTCCTAGGCTAGACCAGACTAGAGACGCGAGCCTAGAACACTAATGAGGTCACGCCATAGCACAACTAGCATCAATAAAAGATAAGAAGTAGCTCTAGAGAGCAAAATATAAGTGAAGATCACAATAGCCGTAAAGATAATGGTGTGAAACAATAGCCAAGCAAGATATATCAACAACTTTCTCACCAACTTTCCTCTAGAAACGTTTGTGCCAAAAAAAATTGATGATTTTTCAAGAATGGTATTGACTCAAGCTTTCAAACGCCAAAGAAATCACTCAATTCCAAGTTGATATGAGCAGTCAAAAAATTCTAAAACTGGCCTGAAAAACTGGAATAAGCTGTGTTCGTGAATTTCGGAGGGCAAAAAGACCTATTTAGAAGCCGATATTGAAATAGCTTATGCAACTATTTAGATGCGGCTCGTCGCTAGCTTTCATTTGAGTACCTGCGGAGCCAAAATGGACTTCGTATGAGGAAGTTATGCCTGTTTTACTGAACAGTGCACAAAACATATTTCAATTCGAATTGAACTACGAGATTGAGTCTATAGATCCGAATTTTGTTTTTCTTTCTTCTCTCTTTTTTTCTCACAATTTTTTTATTTTTCTTTCTCTGACTTTTTTTTCTTTTTTTTTCTTTTTTTCTATCTCCCTCTTTCCAAACAAACTAGATAAGATGCAGATTGGATCCAGCGAAGATGTGAACGACCTCAACTATGATTGTGACAATGAACAATGGGTAGCGCGTGGTGGAAATTGATGGATGGGTGGTGGACAGCGGAAGGGATAACGATGCAGCGGCGGCGTCACTAATGTGAACAGAACTCGAAACTCTAAACAAACTAGACAGTAAGACCAACAAGTCGACACGACGATGCAACCGATAATTCAACTATGCAAGCAATGAAAAGAAAATTGCAAAGGCTTAGATTGACTTGGACAAAGGATGAATAGATCTAACCTTTTTTGTGGCTATTTCTTGGACAATAGGTAAGAAAATAAATCTAATCTAGGAAAAACTGGAAATTCTCACCGAGCAACCTGAAAACTGATACCACTTGATAGAGGTGAGGGTGTCCTGATCTTTCGATGAGATGATAACTATCGATTTGGTGGAGACTACTTTGACAATCCGACTACAAACGTGCATGACGTTGAGCCTTAGCAATCGCTAAACCAATCTCCTGAGGTTACTGACGATGCCAGAAGCACGGTCAGCCTGACCACGAAGGTCTATTCCTGCAAGAAATCAAAAACGAGCAAGAATATGATAAAGAAATCTAAATATTGCAAATATATATGAACTATTGATAATGGTGGGGATCCGTAAGTGGTGTTGGTCTAGTTGTTGGACACAAACGAAGTACACGAAGTTGCAATGGCTAACTTTTAACTAAACAAATCCCCAGGAAAAAGCTACTAGATGGATCTACTTATATAGGTGCAAGGGGTGGCGGCCAAGGAGGTGCGAGGACGTCCCAAGGCAGCCTAAAACTAATCCTAGGTCGTACAAGGCTCATGGGCCCAAGTGGAGGTGATGCAACACCTTTGGGTTTGTAGTTTGACTCGGATTCTGCTGCAACATCTAATTGTTTCGTCCATAACTCAACTCTCCAGGCGAATTTGAAGGTGAATCCAATTGGGTTGGAAAGAGCACGAAATCTAGTTTCCAACAGAAAAATAATCACCCAATTCGGAGTACGTATGAAAAAGTTGTTGGCATTTTGAGTCAGGTATGTCTGTGCAGTCCGAATCTGAATCCAGAACGTGAGAGACTTGGAGTCTATCTTCTCTTGGCCCAAAAGTGACGTGAGAGGACTTTTTGAACATAACCTAAACTTCTTCTTTCCCCTTATCTTCATATGTGGATTGTACAAATATCCCATACACCTACAATTAGACAAAACACAAAAGTGTGTGAAGTATTTTTGTTCTGGATAACATAAATAGATTATTGAATAGTTTGCATTAGAAATCACCTGACAAATATGCATGTATGCAACATTTTTGGTCATATCCAAGGTAGTCATGTCCTCATCACCATCTGTGACAAAACCGCGGGCAGGGCTCTCGAAAGTTTATACCCTGCAGGGGTGTCCCAACTTAACCCATCACAAGTTCTCATGGTCAACGAAGGATGTTCCTTCTCCCGGGAAGACCCGATCAGTCTCGGAATCCCGGTTACAAGACATTTCGACAATGGTAAAACAAGACCTGCAAAGCCGCCCGATGTGCCAACAAATCCCGATAGGAGCTGCACATATCTCGTTCTCAGGGCACACCGGATAGGTCAAGCTACGAGTAAAACCATCCCTCAAGTTGCCCCGAGGTGGCCCCGCAGGCTGCCCAGTTCAGACCAACACTTAGAGAAGCACTGGCCCTGGGGGTTAAAATAAAGATGACCCTCAGGCTCCAAAAACCCACGGGAAAAAGGCTTAGGTTGTTAGGCAAATGTAAAACCAAGGTTGGGCCTTGCTAGAGGAGTTTTATTCAAAGCGAACTATCAAGGGGTTCCCATAACACCCAACCGCGCAAGGAACGCAAAATCAAGGAACATAACACCGGTATGATGGAAACTAGGGCGGCAAGAGTGGAACAAAACACCACGCATAAGGCCGAGCCTTCCACCCTTTACCAAGTATATAGATGCATTAATTAAAAATAAGGGATACTGTGATATCCCAACATATCCATGTTCCAATATGGAACAATCTTCAACTTCACCTGCAACTAACAACGCTATAAGAGGGGCTGAGAAAAAGCGGTAACTTAGCCAAACAACGGTTTGCTAGGAAGGAGGGTTAGAGGCTTGACATGGCAAAATGGGAGGCATGATATAACAAGTGGTAGGTAGCGCGACATAGCGGTAGAGCGAACAACTAGCAAGCAAAGATAGAAGTGATATCGAGGGTATGGTCATCTTGCCTGAAATCCCGCAAGGAAGGAGAAGGAGTCCAAGAAGTAAACGACCCAACATAGTCGAACAAATCCTCACAACTCCGGAACGAAACCAAAGCTAACGAGAGAAGCAACCTGGAAAGAAGCAAGCTACATAGTAAACAACCATCACATAAACATGTCATGATGCACAACCAAGTATGATGCATGTCCGGTTTAATGAGCATGGCATGGCAATATGCACAAACTATACTACAAATTAAGTGGAGCTCAATATGCAACGAGTTGCATATTGACGAAACACCACATTCAAACATTTAGTTCACTCACGTTTATGTACCCAACAATATTAAATGTTATTAAACATGGCAAGGGGTGAAGCATATGAAAACTACCTATCTAGGCAAGTATAAATGAGGCTGGAAATAACAAACAACAATTCTGGAAAATCCTCATATGCAATTTATGGATTTGGTAATGTTCTGCCCTAAACCATATTTTAGAGTTGTTAAACATGCAAAGTAATGCCACCATATTAAACTAGACATTTTTCTACCCCAATTACATATAAAGACTATTTACAAAGGAGCTATGGTTATTTAGTTATGAAATAAAACATATTAACATGGCATTTAAGCAAATTAATGCAAACAACAAGTTTAACATTTTGAACATGGATGAAAGTGGCATATTATGAAAGTAGGCAGAATTCTAAGCATTTTACATATAAAGTTTGTTTAATTCCAATGCATGGGTGAGAAGTTATTAGATGCATGATTCTAGGGACTAAACTGCGAAACTGGTTTCCCCTGAATAAAAGACAAAATCGCAACGCAGGAAAAAAACACACTGGGCCGAAACTGGCTGGCCCGATAGTGTACAGGAGAGGGACCGGAGGGGGGTTGCTCACGTTGGTCCTTGAGGCCGAATCTGGAGCTGGGCCTGGGCACTGGGATGAGGCAGGCCGGCTGGAGTGCTGGGCCTCGGGTGGGTCGCGGCCCACGCGCAGGCGTTGACGAGTAAACGAGGCGGATCAGGCGCGTCTCCTCCTCCTCGCATTTAGGGAGCAGCGGCGCGGAGGTGCAGTGGGGTCGAGGAGGAGCGTGATCCGACCTGAATGGACGCGGGGCAGCGTGAGCTTCCCGGATCCTACAGCGGGGAGGCCGTATCGGGCGGCTGACGACGGATTCCGACGATGGCGGCGTAGATCCGAGGCCATGGCGGCTCTGCATGCAGAGGGAGAGAGAGATGGTGAGGCCTGCGAGAGAGAGAGAGAGAGAGAGGAGAAGGAGAAGGCGACGGGGGGTGGCAACGACCTGACGGAGGCACGGTGGAGCAGTCTCCTGCGACGGCGGCGGCGCGCTGGCGACAGGGTTGGGCAGAGGCGGCGGGAGGAGGGAGCGGGGCGCTCGGGCTGGTCGGGCGCGAGCGGCGGCGGGGTTCGGCCCGGTCGGGCCTGCGGCGGGCCGTGTGCGGACTCAGCAGGCCACGTGGTGGAGGGAGGCAGGGGCGACGTGGCGCATAGGGGTTGGCTGCGCGCGGTGGCTAGCGAAGGCGCTGCGAATCGGAGCATGCCAAGTGGCGGGGATGCGGTGGCTGGCGCGGAAACAGAGGGGAGCAGCGGCGTTGATGATTGGGGCCGCACGGAAAACAAGGAGGGGGTTAGGAAGCTGCCAAAAATGGAAGGGGGGTTTAAATAGGAAAGGAGGCTAGGATTAGGGTTTGGAGGGGTTTTTGGAGCGTTTCAGAGCCTCCGATCATGATCGTGCGGCTCCGGACAGAGGGGGGGACTAGGTGGGGTTTGTGGGCTATGTAGGAGGGTTGGGCTGAGAGGAGGGGGGAGAGATGCAGCCCGACACGGGTTTTCGGAGACCGAAAACGTCCGACGTTTGACCGGCTATAATGCCGCTATAAGTTTAACGGTTGGGCAATCAAACGAGCTCCGAATGCGATGAAACTTGACAGGCGGCCTACCTACACATAACAAGACCGCACCCAACTCTCATCCCACTCTGAGAACATTTTCGGCCACTTATAAAATAATATTTCGGACGTGTCGCGGGCGCGTGCAAGTGTGTATGGGCTCAGAACGGACAACAGAAGGAACTGGGAGACCCGGACGAATGCAAGTTTTGAAAACATGATGATGCAATGCACATGATGGCAAGGCAAAATGCAACACGCAAGCAAATGACATGGCAACGACGGCGAATAACTGGAAGACACCTAGCGCATCGGACTCGGGGTGTTACAACACTCCACCACTACAAGAGGATCTCGTCCCGAGATCTAAGGATGGCACCGGAGAAAACGGAAGAGGAAGGGGAAAAGGTAAAACTAAGTTGCTTCTTTGACAAATGAGTGTAACCAAATAACCTTGCGAGGTTGAACAAATTGAAAGAAAGAATATAACGAAGATGAAAAAAGTTGAAAACACTCCGCTAGAAAAGAGTAACAAGGAACATTACGAGAACCTTGTAGGTTGAAAGACATAAGAAAAGTGTTACAATGGACAAGAGGTAGATGCAAGCACTCCGATTGAAACGATATGTACAAGGAACGATAAGGATCAATTACGACAACAATCCGGTTGAGAATGGAAGGCATAGAATATGAACTTGGCAAAATGAAAGCACTTGGATGAGACTCCGGTTAGAAGAGGAATGATAGAAACAACACTCCGGTTAAAACAAGATAGAGAAGGAATAAGAATGATATAATTTGGGCAGCACTCCGACTGTAAATGGAAGGAATTGAACATGAACTAGACAAGATGAGAGGATACTTGAAAAGAGGACACGACACTCCGCTTGAATGGATAAGCACGAAAAGAACATGGTCCTCACAATCCGAGATGATGAGTGAAGAGAGCAACAACACAATGCCTCCGGAAGAAAGAATAGAAGATAGCTCATTGGAATAAAAGAATGTAGAATAAAATGCCAACTTCTGCAACAAATGAGCTTGGATAGCACCCTTCCAAGAAGGTTAAAACGGAATTGTTGGAAAACCAACAACGAAACGAATAAGCTTATAGTGGGCTTTTGAAAAGCATCTCAAAATTGAGGCGAAATTCTGCCACTAATGGAAACAATAGATTGGATTGATATCAACAAGGAGATGAGAAACTTATTTCACCAGGAGGATAAATGAAGAACTTGGGTCATTTATAAGCACCATAAATAGCAACAATCCTTAGGAAAAGCTTTAGGTGAAATATAACCCAAGATAACTCCAACGAAGAGATTGATGGATTGAGAAGAGCTCATGCTCGAAGAAATTGATGGGTTTAACTATCTCATTCTTGACAGCTATTGAATCATGACACACGAAGGGAAATTGTCAAGAGTGACATAACACCACCTCAAAAGATAAGGTAGAACGAATTGTATTTCGGAATGCAAGATGAAGAATACTTGAACTCCTCAAAACAAAACATGTGTTGAACACCATGTTTATTTTAGAGTATAGCTTGGCGGAACTTAACTTTGAGAGAAATCTTGAAGAACAAATGAAGAATGAAAAGAATCCTTGATGAACCACCATGTAGAGCCTCCATGAAGAACTCCAGTAATAAAAGAATGATCAAACGAAAGGGAAAGTTGAAAAGAACTCCGGGAGAAGCCTTGCAATGATTAGATGAACCTTCGAAATGATATAATTGAAATAACTTGGAGCTCCATAAAATAAAGATGAACAACTCTAAAAGAAGAAATTAGAACCCTTGGATGAAACAATAATAAGAATTATGTTATGTATATCCTTCATCTATTAAATTGGTGACAAGCAATGGATTTGGCATACTACTTATTCTCGTAGAAAGGATTAAGAGAGATATAGTGTAAACTTGAGAAAAGACTTCAACGATCCGTCGGTAGGATTGGAAAGAATGAATGAAGTGATATGATAATGAAGGAAGAGAAATGTTGAACGAACCACCGTAAGAATTGAAAATGAAAGTAGCAAAGGCACAATTCACCGGGAAGAATTGGAAAACGAAAGAAGATACTTGAGGGGATTTAGATACATGAGAACGAAGAGATCATGAACTGATTAGAGGATATTTGAACGATGCACCGGTAAGATTTGGAGAACGAGAGCTGAAAGCTGAAATGAATAATTCTAAGATGATGGGCTCCGGAAAATCAAACTAAAAAGACTCCTGAATTGCTTCAGATGGGTGAAAAAAATTCTCACAATCGAAAATAATTATGAGAGGATGGCATCAAGCTTGAACTGTGAATCTTTGAGAGAACGGATAAAATTTGAAGGAGAAACTCTTCTTCGGTCTTCAAAATTCGAGAATGACGATGAGAAACACCACCATGAATTGTTGAGACACTCCGGAATAATCAAGAATAGAAAGATTGATCCAACGAGGAAAAAAATTGAAAGATCTTGGAGAAAGACATATGACTGATGATAATTAATTCTTACGTGAAACTTGGAGAAGAATTTGAGAGTAACTCTAGGAAAATTAGAAGAGTTAGGTAAGATCCTGGAAAAAGACTTGTGGGTTAGGGCCCACTCACGAGAAATACCGTTGGAATGATTTAAAAGAGAGATTGCACCGGTTGACTTAAATGGCTTGAATGAGATAACATCCTCGAAATAGCTTGAAAGGATTACGAATAGAAACTTGAATCTTCTGTGATATCTTCAGCACTCCAGATAAACAAGAATAGCAAGAGGTGGATGATTAAGAGGTGCATCGGCATGAGAAAACATTTGAAACGAAGAAAAATGTATGAGCAACACCGAAAGCTTGAATTGAATCCAATGGAGAAGAAAAGAGAACGAAGAATGATGAACTTGAAGCTCCATTAGTATCTTCCTGAGAATCACCAGATAAGAACATTGAAGGAAAAGAAAGAAGAGACTTCACATCAATAAGATGGATATTTGACTAAGAAATCTGAGTCCTTGAAGAAAAAGGGTGGGAGGGCGGGAAAACAAAGACAACTTGGGACGGATGAAACAAACACCATTGACAGAACTTAGAATTGATCTTGCAGATGTTGAAATTGATCGGATCCACTTGAGGAGGAACACGTCGGTTGAAAAGGATTGACAAGACAATCTTGACGATCAAGAAGGATTGGTGTTCACATAGGAATATGAGAACACCGCTTAGGAAAGGTATGGATTCAACACTTGACATTGGAGCAACTCGAATACCGCAACTCAAAACAAACAAAGGATTGGCTTGCAGATAAGCCGGAAACAAACATATGATAGATCCCATATTGTATCATGTGTCTGTTGGAAAGATATTCTAGGAGCTACTTGAAATCCCACTTATAAATTCCCGAAACTTTCTGGTTATGCAATCAGGTGTTGGGGATATAGGGGAAGCATAATATCCCACCCAAACTAACAATCCCTACATCCAGTTGTATCCATCCTTCAACACATAACCAAGAAACCTTCGGAAATCATGGACCTCAATCTTTGAAAAGCATCTGTTATACGAGTTATGGCAATACTCCTGAAATCCCGCCCCAGTACTGGGTGGCGTCGAGGTTATCTCACCAACAACTACATAAAAGAGATTTTCGATGTCGGCGAAACTCGGGTATTCCAGAACTGCAACGATAAAATTGTGATGACAACACCTCGGAGCTCAACTCCCCGGGACACTGCCACAATCCCTAAATGTCAGGAGGCACCAAGAACAATGTTCTTGTCACAAAAATATCGGAACAATTCCAAGATACCCTATGACCCTAAATTTATTTTTTGTGAAATTTGAGGAGAGGAAAGTCAAAACTTCTATGTCAGGAGGCCTCACCAGAACGACGAAGGGACTGAGGAGTAAAAAGAATCCTACTCTCCGATGTATATAATCTGAAGACTCAAAGCATTTTGTTCTATACTCAACAACGTCAGTGATTCGATCAAGCAGGGGGCTCCTAAGTCGGGGATGGCTCTGATTACCAACTTGTAACACCCACAATGCGGCTATATCTCCCACATGTCGGGGCACGACTTAGAGGCATAGCCGCATGGTAGATTTGTCGTAAGAGGGGTAATCTTCACACAATCCCATGTATTAAATAAGAAAGGGATAAAGAGTTGGCTTACAATCGCCACTTCACACAATACATAAATAATTCATACATCTTGAAGAACAAATGAAGAATGAAAAGAATCCTTGACAAACCACCATGTAGAGCCTCCATGAAGAACTCCGGTAATAAAAGAATGATCAAACGAAAGGGAAAGTTGAAAAGAACTCTGGGAGAAGCCTTGCAATGATTAGATGAACCTTTGAAATGATATAATTGAAATAACTTGGAGCTCCATAAAAGAAAGATGAACAACTCTGAAAGAAGAAATTAGAACCCTTGGATGAAACAATAATAAGAATTACGTTATGCGTATCCTTCATCAATTAAATTGATGGCAAGCAACAGATTTGGCATACTACTTATTCTCGTAGAAAGGATTAAGTGAGATATAGCGCAAACTTGAGAAAAGTCTTCAACGATCTGTCGGTAGGATTGGAAAGAACGAATGAATTGATATGATAACGAAGGAAGAGAAATCTTGAACAAAACACCGTAAGAATTGAAAATGAAAGTAGCAAAGGCACAATTCACTGGGAACCACTATAGCTTTAAGACAAAGGGCAAGGAGTACGTGTTACGACCAATGTCACCAAGTCAAGTGATCGCCGACAAGCAAGCTTCCACACATCGGGGAGATACTAATGAGAGAGTGAACCACCACAAAGAAAGTGAGCGCCACAAGCCCAAATTGAGTGACTCTTCACCAAGAGAGAAAAACTTAGTCCTCCTAAAGAGAGATGAGAGAAGTGTGTGAGAACCCATCGAGTGTCATCCACTATGTCCTACTATGTAAAGATGAGGTGGCAAAAACTAAAACTCCTAATCCTCTTCCTCTAGTGTTCTCTAACTTGTTGCAGGAATTCACAGATGTCTTTCCCGATGAGCTACCTCCCTGTCTTCCTCCTCTACATGGCATTGAACATCGGATCGACCTCATCCCCGGCGCACCTCTTCCTAACAAGGCTCCATACCGCGTCAACCCCGAAGAAACTAAGGAGAACCAACGGCAAGTACAACAACTCATCGACAACGGTCATGTACGTGAAAGCTTAAGTCCTTGTGTCGTTCCGGTTATCCTTGTGCCTAAGAAAGACAGTAGTTTTTTTGCATGTGCTCCAATTGTAGACCCATCAATGCTATCATTGTTCATTATAGGCACCTCATTCCTCGCCTTGATGATATGCTAGATGAGCTTAGCGCTGCCACCATTTTCTCCAAAATTGATCTTAAAAGTGGCTATTACCAAATATGCATTCAAGAAGGTGATGAATGGAAAACCGCTTTAAAAACTAAATTTGGCTTGTACGAGTGGTTAGTTATGCCTATGGGTTTATCGAAAGCTCCCGCTACTTTCATGCGTCTTATGCATTTCGTGCTTCGTCCATACATTGGAGTGTTTGTTGTGGTCTACTTTGATGACATACTTGTATTTAGCAAATTCATCAAATATCATGTAAATCATGTTAGGGTCGTCTTGCAAACTCTTCGCAAGGAACGTATTTATGCCAACATGGAAATATGCACCTTTGGTGTTGACAAACTTGTTTTCTTGGGTTTCGTTGTTTCTTCCAAGGGTGTTCATGTTGATGAGTCAAAAACTTAAGCAATTAAAACTTGGCCACAACCAACTAATTTGCAACAAGTGCGTAGTTTCCTTGGTCTTGTGGGTTTTTATCGTCACTTTGTGAATGATTTTAGCACTATCGCCGCACTGTTGCATGCCTTGAGTAAGAAAAATGCTCCCTATGTTTGGGGACCCTTCAATCTACCGCATTTGATGAGCTCAAATCTTTGCTTACTCATGCTCCGATTCTTGCTTTGCCTAACTTTGACAAAACTTTTGAGGTTCATTGTGATGCTAGTGGTAATAGAATTGGTGGAGTTTTGATGCAAGAAAAGCGAGCCATTGCATATTTTAGTGAAAAACTTTCCGGTGCTCAACTTAATTATCCCATCTATGACAAAGAATTGTATGCTTTAGTGCATGTGTTGCATGTTTGGGAGCATTATCTTCGCCCACATGAGTTTGTCATACACACCGATCATGAGACACTTAAATACCTTAAAGGTCAAACCAAGTTGAATAAACGACATGCTAAACGGAGTGAATTTATTGAATCTTTCCCTTATGTGATCAACTACATTAAGGGCAAAGAGAATGTTGTGCGGATGCTCTTTCCCGCAAATGCATGTTAATTACTCAACTTGAATTGAATGTTGTTGGATTTGATCATATCAAAGATTTATATGAGTGATGTGTCTTTTGCTACCCCTTTTGCTAAGTGTGCGACGCATACATCTTCGGAACGATATTATATCAAAGATGGTTATCTAATGAGAGCTAACAAACTATGTATGCCGAGTCTTCTCTTTGTTTGTTACTTTTGCAAGAGGCTCATGGAGGAGGACTCATGGGACATTTTGGACACGACAAGACTTTTACCACACTCTCCAAGAACTACTTTTGGCCCAAGATGTTCCGCGATGTCTCACGCTTCACCAACCGATGCTCTACATGTCGCAAAGCTAAGTCACAATCTCAATCCCATGGTTTACATATGCCTCTTCCTATTCCACATCAACCATGGGAAGATATTAGCATGGATTTTGTGCTTGGATTACCTAGGACTCAAAATGGCAAGGATTCCGTATTTGTTGTTGTGGACCGATTCTCTAAAATGGCTCATTTTATCCCATGCAATAAAATAGACGATGCTTCACATGTTGCAAATCTTTTTTGTAGGGAAATCTTGAGGTTACACAAAGTGCCAAAGACAATTATGTCAAACCGAGACGTCAAGTTCTTAAGCTACATTTGGAAGACGTTATGCGCCAAGCTTGGAATCAAGCTACTCTTCTCCATGGCATATCACCCTCAAACCGATGGCCAAGAGGAAGTCACCAACCGGACGCTCGCCACTCTCCTATGTGTGTTGATCAAGAAGAACATCAAGGAGTGGGAGGAGTGCTTACCCATCACCAAGTACGCCAACAACCGCGCAACTCACTCTACTACCGGTAAGTCCCCCTTTGAGGTTGTCTACGGTTTCAACCCTTTGTTTCCGTTGGACATCCTTCCTCTACCACTACAAGAACGAGCGAACATGGACGCTAGCGCAAGAGCCACCTACTTCAAGAAAATGCATGAAGAAACAAGGTCCATGATCGAGCGTCAAGTACACCGCCTCGCCTCCAAGCTCAACATCAATAGTCACCCATGGTGTTCCAAGCGGGCAATCTTGCATGGTTACATCTCCGCAAGGACCGCTTCCCCAAGGAGCTCAAGTCCAAGCTACTTCCGAGAGTCGATCGACCATTCAAGGTGCTCGCACGCTACAACGACAACGCCTACAAGATCGACATTCCACGTGACAAGTACAACGTAAGTGACATCTTCAACGTCAAATACTTGGCCAAGTTCCATGGTGATGAAGATCACGATCCGCGGACGGATCTCTCCTAGGGGGGGGGGAGATGATGCGGAGCACCACTCGACCATCCCCATGGACACACCATCACCATCGCAAGCACTAAGAGGACCAATGACAAGAGCTCGCGCATGTGCCATCGAAACCGAGGTTAACTCCTTCCTCTTCGAGCTCCATTCGAATTCACACGAGAGTTGGGCCATACCTCAAATGGAAGTGTTATGCACGCTCAGGTATCAAGAAGAAGACTGTGAAGAGGCAAGGACGGAGGTACAAGCAGCTATGGAGGATGGGAAGGAAGAACGGAGCGAGAAGGACAAAGATGGAGATGTCCTGGACACTTCGGGTGCCCGGCCACTTTGGCCCTGGGTGCCCGGCCACTTTGGCCCCGGGTGCCCGGCCTCAACCTGGGCGCGGCCCCTGCCCACCCTGGGTGCCCGACCATGAGGGCCCCGGGTGCCGGGCCCCTCCCTGGCCGCTGCCCCAGCCGACCCCGGGTGCCCGGCCTTGGAGCCTCGAGTGCCCGGCCCTCCCGCCTAGTGCCGCGAGCCACGCCCCGGGTACCCGGCCTCCTTCCCCTAGCCGCCTGGCGCCACTCCGGGTGCCCGGGCTTGGAACCCCCGGGTGCTCGCCCCCCTACAGCCGGCCACTGATTGGTCCGGGTGCTCGGGCCCCTTTACCCCGGGTGCCCGGACCCCTCCGAGAGTGCCTGTGTGCACTATGGCCTTTTGACCCTTGTACCCCTCTCTCCCTCACATTCTGTCCTTAGCCTTTAAGTACTCATCTCCTATCTCATGAGAGAGGATAGAAAAGTATTTGATATACAGTAGAGAGCTTTGCTCCTTGTATCCCCTCCTCTTGGAGATCAAGCCTGTGACGCCCTCGATTTGAACATACACTAATCATACATGCAAATGTGTACGATCAAGATCAAGGACTCACGAGAAGATATCACAACACAACTCTAGACACAAATTAAAATAATACAGGCTTTATATTACAAGCCAGGGACCTCGAGGGCTCGAATACATAAGCTCGAAAACACAAGAGTCAGCGGAAGCAACAATATCTGTGTACAGACATAAGTTAAACAAGTTTGCCTTAAGAAGGCTAGCACAAAAGTAGCAACGATCAAAAAGGAAAGGCCTCCTGCATGGGACCTCCTAACTACTCCTCGAAGTTGAACTCCACGTAGAATCAACCTCGGGATCCTCTGGCTCCTGGACTCCATCATATGATCACAATAACCGGGAAAAGGGGAAAAGAAGTAGCAAAGCAACCGTGAGTACTCATCCAAAGTACTCGCAAGCAAGGATCTACACTACATATGCATTGGTATCAATGAAATGGATAGTCTGTGGACTGAACTGCAGAATGCCAAAATAAGAGGGGGATAGCTAGTCCTATCAAAGACTACACCTCTGGCAGCCTCCATCTTGAAGCATATAGAAAAGAGTAGATGGTAAGTTCACCAAGTATCATTGCATCGCATAATCCTACCCGGCGATCCTCCCCTTGTCGCCATGTGAGAGAGCGATCACTGGTTTGTATCTAGCACTTGAAAGGGTGTGTTTTATTAAGTATCTGGTTCTAGTTGTCATAAGGTAAAGGCACAACTCCGGGTCATCCTTTTACCGAGGTACATGGCTATTCGAATAGATAAACTTCCCTGCAGGAGTGCACCACATTTCCCAACACGCTCGATCCCCTTTGGCCGGACACACTTTCCTTGGTCATGCCCGGCCTCGGAAGATCAACACGTCGCAGCCCTACCTAGGCACAACAGAGAGGTCAGCAAGCCGGTCTAAATCCTATGCACGCAGGGGTCTGGGCCCATCGCCCATTGCACACATGCACATTGCGTACGCGGCCGGTGAGCAGACCTAGCAACCTCCATTACAAAGGAAGTTGCGTTACGTGGTCCAACCCGGCGCGCGCCACTCAGTCGCTGACGTCAAGAAGGCTTCGGCTGATACCACGACGTGAGTGCCCATAATTGTTTCCACGTAGTTGGTTAGTGCATATAGGCCAGTGGCCAGACTTAGATCAAATACCAAGATCTCGTTAAGCATGTTAATTGATGTAACCGCGGACGCCGACAAGGGCCAGGCCCACCTCTATCCTAGGTGGTCTCAACCTGCCCTGTCACTCCGCCCCAAAGTAACAGTTGGGGGCCATCGGGAACCCAGGCCCACCACTACCGGGATGGAACCACCTGTCCTTTCAGCCCCCACACCAGAATCACTCGCGGGTACTCTACGAGCCGACCCGACTTTCGTCACCAAGTATCACATATTATGTATATAAGTATATACCCGGGATCACCTCTCGAGTGATCACTACCCGATAGTATAGCATGGCAGACGGACAAGAATGTAGGGCCACTGATGGAATACTAGCATCCTATACTAAGCATTTAGGATTGCAGGCAAAGGTAAGAACGGTAGTAGCAAAGGCGGGCTATGCATCAGGATAGGATTAACGAAAGCAGTAACATGCTACACTACTCTAATGCAAGCAGTAGAGAGAAGGAATAGGCGATATCTGGTGATCAAGGGGGGGCTTGCCTGGTTGCTCTGGCAAGAAGGAAGGGTCGTCAACACCGTAGTCGAGCTGGGGTCGCCGGCAGTCTCGGGTCTACTGAAAAGAAGTAATGGAGGGGGAACACAATAAATAACAAAGCAATCAAAAGCATCACAAAGCATAACATGGCAATACGCGATGCTAGGGGTGACCTAACGCAGTACTAGATGATACCGGCGAAGGGGGAAAACATCCGGGAAAGTATCACCGGTGTTTCGCGTTTTCGGACAGATGAACTGGAGGGGGAAATTTACGTGTTCGCTATGCTAGGGATGTGTGGTAGATGAACGGGTTGCGTATTCGGATTCGTCTCGTCGTTTTGAGCAACTTTTATGTACAAAGTATTTTCATCCGAGTTACGGTTTATTTCCTATGATTTATCAAAGTTTTAGGCATTTTTCTAAGTTTATTTAATTATTTAAATCAAACATTATCCAGAACAGTGAAAGGTGATGTCAACTTGACATTACCATGATGTCAGCAGGTCAAACCCAGCTGACCAGAGTCTAACCTGGCCTGTGGGTCCAGTGGGACCCACCTGTCATAGACTAAGGCTAACTAAACATGTTTCATTAGTTTAGTTAATTGATTAGGTTAATCAAACACAATTAATTTAGTCAATTAATTAATTAATATTTTTATTTATTTATTATTATTCTTAATTCTTTTTTTAACAACAGGGGGGTCCGGCCCCACCTGCCATAGGCCCAAGTGGCCTAGCGAGGCAGGTTAATGGGCGCGGGCACTCGCATGGGCGAACCCACCTGGGCACCGGCCAGGGCAGCCGCGGTGACGCACTACAGGCCGGAGTGGCAAGCGGCAGGGCCGTGAGCACGACGCACGGGGCTAAGCGGCCAGGCGGGGCTAGCAGCGGCCGGACGCGCGCGGGGCGACGAGAGGCACGGCTAGGCGGCGAGCTGTAGGCGGCAGAGGAGCAGGACGCCGACGCGGAGCGAGCAGCAGGCACAGCCAGCGGCTACAGGGTCCGACGGCAGCACACGTGAGTGGAAGCGCGCAGGCGTGGGTGGAAGCAGGCGCCGGCGGGCGAGCGAGGGCAGCGCACGCTTAGGCGGGGCAAAGCGAGCGTGTGACGGCCCGAGACCGTTGCGCCAGGTGTCTTCCAGTTACTCGCTGTTGTTGCCATGTCATTTGTTTGTGTGTCATGCATTTCATATCATGTCATCATGTGCATCTCATTTGCATACGCGTTCGTCTCATGCAACCGAGCATTTTCCCCGTTGTCCATTTTGCAATTCGGTACCCCTACGTCCTCAGGCGTCCCCTTTTGTCTCTTTTCATATGCGGGTGTTAAACGTTCTCGGATTGGACCGAGATTTGCCAAGCGACCTTGGTACACCACCGGTAGACCGCCTGTCAAGTTTCGTGCCATTTGGAGTCCATTTGATACTCCAACAGTTAACCGGGGAACCGTAAAGGCCTTGTGTGTGTTGCAGCCCAACACCCCTCCAAGTCAGCTCACAAACCCATCCAAACCCCCTTCATCCTCTCGGTCGTTCGATCACAATCACGTGGCCGAAAACCGCACCTCATTTGGACTCTCCTAGCTCCCTCTATCTATATATATGTGTCTCCCTCCGAAATCTCACGGACGAACCCTAGATCTTCCTCCTTCGCGCGCTGGACATGTCCACTCCGCCGCCGGACATGTCCGCCGGCCACCTCACCCCAACCAATCGGCAGCCGCCACGTCACCCCGCCGCCTCTCTCCTCCAACCACGAGTCACCATGTCAGCCGGCCTCCTCCCTCTCTCTCCTCCGCGCCCGCCGCCGGCCGGGCCCAAGGCCGGCCCACCCGAGCCGCAACCGGGCCTGAGCGCCCGAGCCCCCGCGCGCTGCCGCTTCTCCTCCGCGCCTGCCGCCGCGAGCACGCACCGCCCCCGAGCGGGCCCGTCTCCCACCGCCGCCGGCAACCGCCGCCGCCGCCCGCCAGGCTCCATCCGCCGCCTCCTCGCCGGCCGATGTCGCCGATCTCCGCCCGCGCCGCCCCGGCTGAGCGGCCCGGCCACGCCGGCCCCGGACCCTCCGCGCCAGCGAGCTCCACGCCCACTTCTTCTTCCTCTCCGGCGAAGTCCTCCGGCGGTCCTCGATAATCCCACACCGGAGTAAACACTATATCTGAGGTCTAACCTCCCCCTCTTTTTCTCTAAGTTATTTTCTGAGATATTTTCTAGCTTTGTTCGACATGCCATAACTATGTGCTCGTCCCTCCGTTTTGCATGCATGATATTTCAAAATGTTCATCTGGATGTCCTCTTCATTTTGTTCCATTGTGCCATGCTAGTTTGAGTCCATCTTGACGCCCAAATTGTTGATGCAAGAGTGCTATAAAATGTTAGTTCCTGATTCTTATCAGTTTATGAGCATTTGTCATTTTTGCCATGATTATTGTGTGATGCATATGAGCATGAGTTCTACATGTGTTTTGGGCTATGCCATGCCATCTTTATAGGGGTGTATGCCATGTATTTTTGTGATCAATGTGGTGACTAGCACAAGCATGCAAAGTAGCTCTCGTGTTATTGCTGATTTCAGGGACTTAGAATTTCACCAAGTATTTGCTCTGCTGTTATTTTAATGCCATGTATTCATGCTGCTACAGAGTGATCCATGCTTCTTTTGAGTATGTTCAGTAAGGATGATTTTGAGATATGGTTGTGCTCTATCTATCCATGTCCCTATTTGCATTTATGGAGTAACCTAGCATGACTCAATCTTACTCTACTTTTGCTATAAAATGTTCCTGGGAGATTGTTTACGTGTTAATCAATTTTGCCAAGGTTGTTGTAGTTGATCCATGCATGCTATGAACTTGTTCTTGCCATGGTTAGCTTCTTGATCATGTCTTCTTACTGGGAGTATGCTTAGTTTGTCATGCAATACCTTGTGTTGAGTGCATCGAGCTTGCAAACATGCCTTCATAATTCTGTTTATGCCATGTCCAGTTTTGTGCTGTGTCTGAATCTGTTAACCAAACTTGCTATGTTTACATGGGTGCCATCATAACTTCTGATCATTTTTGGCTTATGTTCGGTAAGGGACTTTTGTTATATGATTTGAGTAGATTCATGCCATGCCTTGTATTGCTATGATCTGATCCTGTAGCATGTTGTTATCTTGCTCTAAACATTGCTTCCTGATGTTAATTCCTCGCATGTTAGTATTTTCACTAAGTTTGTGAAGCTGATATCTTTTGCACTTTTGCCATGCTTGTTTGAACCTGCTCTTGTGTGATTTAGCCGTAGCTCAGTGTTCATCTTTTGTCAAGCATCTTGAGTAGATCACTACCATGTGCTTTGTTGCTATGTTGGAGTGCAGTAGCTTAGTTTCTTGTTGCATTCTAGATGGCATCGTGTTGTAATCGCAAGAATGTGCCATTATTGTTTTGCTTGCCATTTGCAAACCGTGCGTCCAATTCTGGTGATCTTTATATCGATTTCGACCGAAATCAACTTATCTTTCCAGCGATGCACTTGGTTTGCCAAGTTGAGGCCTGGTTCAATCTTTTCCTTTCGAAGCCCGCATATGCATTGCATATTACATCCCGCATATCATGCCATGTTTTGCATCATGTTGCTTGCGCATTGCACCGTGGTTGATTGTGTTTTCCCTTGCTTGTGTTCTTGCGTTGGTTAGAGCCGGGAGACGAGTACGTGATCGAGGAACCCGTTGAGTACGCTTACGAGGATCAAGCATACGTCAACTCGGAGAACTTTGCAGGCAAGATGACCATACCCTCGAAATCACTTCTATCTTTGCTTGCTAGCTGCTCACTCTATTGCTATGCCGTGATACCTACCACTTGCTATATCATGCCTCCCATATTGCCATGTCAAGCCTTTAACCCACCTTTCCTAGCAAACCGTTGTTTGGCTATGTTACCGCTTTGCTCAGCCCCTCTTATAGCGTTGCTAGTTGCAGGTGAAGATGAAGTTTGTTCCATGTTGGAACATGGATATTGTTGGGATATCATTATTATATCTTGGTTTCTTTAATGCACCTATATACTTGGTAAAGGGTGGAAGGCTTGGCCTTATGCCTGGTGTTTTGTTCCACTCTTGCCGCCCTAGTTTCCATCATACCGGTGTTATGTTCCTTGATTTTGCGTTCCTTACGCGGTTGGGTTATAATGGGAACCCCTTGACAGTCTGCTTTGAATAAAACTCCTCCAGCAAGGCCCAACCTTGGTTTTACATTTGCGCTAATGACCTATCACCTTTCCTTGGGTTCTGCAGACTCAAGGGTCATCTTTATTTTAGCCCCCCCCCCCCGGGCCAGTGCTTCTCTAAGTGTTGGTCCAACCTGAGCGATGTTCGGCGCCCCCTGGGCAACCAGGGTCTATGCCAACCCGACGTCTTGCTCATCCGGTGTTTCCCTGAGAACGAGATATGTGCGGCTCCTATCAGGATGTCGGCGCATCGGGCGGCTTTGCTGGTCTTGTTTTACCATTGTCGAAATGTCATGTAACCGGGATTCCGAGTCTGATCGGGTCGTCCTGGGAGAAGGAATATCCTTCGTTGACCGTGAGAGCTTGTGATGGGCTAAGTTGGGACACCCTTGCAGGGTTTTGAACTTTCGAAAGTCGTGCCCGCGGTTATGGGCAGATGGGAATTTGTTAATGTCCGGTTGTAGAGAACTTGACACTTAACTTAATTAAAATGCATCAACCGCGTGTGTAGCCGTGATGGTCTCTTTTCGGCAGAGTTCGGGAAGTGAACACGGTTTCCGTGTTATGCTTGAATGTAAGTAGTTTCAGGATCACTTCTTGATCACTTCTAGTTCACGACCGTGCTTTGCTTCTCTTTTCACTCTCATTTGTGTAAGTTAGCCACCATAAATGCTAGTGCTTGCTGCAGATCCACCTCACTACCTTTTTCCCTACCCATAAGCTTAAATAGTCTTGATCGCGAGGGTGTGAGATTGCTGAGTCCTCGTGACTCACAGATTACTTCCAAAACCGGTTGCAGGTGTCGTTGATACCAGTGCAGATGACGTAGCTGAGCTCAAGTGGGAGCTCGATGAAGATCATGTTCGTTGTGTTGTTTCGTCTTTGGTTTATTAGTAGTGGAGCCCACTCGGGGCGGTCGGGGATCTTTTGCATTAGGGGTGGTATTTCTTTATTTTGGTTCCGTAGTCGGACCTTGATTTTATTCTGGATGATGTAATGCTATATTTATGTATTGTGTGAAGTGGCGATTGTAAGCCAACTCTTTATCCCTTTCTTATTCAGTACATGGGATGTGTAAAGATTACCCCGCTTGTGACACGCCTACTATGTGGTTATGCATCTAAGTCATGCTCCGACACGTGGGATATATAGCCGCATCGTGGGTGTTACAAGTTGGTATCAGAGCCTTCCCCGACTTAGGAGCCCCCTGCTTGATCGAATCGTTGGCGTTGTTGAGTCTAGAAAAAATGTTTTGAGTCTTTTAGGATTATATATATCGGAGAGTAGGATTCTTTTTACTCCTCAGTCCCTTCGTCGCTCTGGTGAGGCTTCCTGGCGTAGAGTTTTGACTCTTCTCTTCTCAAATTTCACTAAAAAAATTTAGGATCACGCGGGTATCTTGAGATCGTTCCGATGGTTTTGTGACGAGAACATTGTTCTTGGTGCCTCCTGACATTTAGGGGTAGTGGCAATGTCCCGGGAGTTGAGCTCCGAGGTGTTGTCGTCACAATTTTATCATTGCAGTTCTGCAATACCTGAGTTTCGCCGAAATCAAAAATCTCTTTTATACAGTTGTTGGTGAGATAACCTCGACGCCACCTAGTACTACGGCGGGAGTTCAGGAGTATTGCCATAACTCGTATAACGGATGCTTTTCGAAGGTTGAGGTAAATGATTTCTGAAGGTTTCTTGGTTATGTGTTGAAGGATGGATACAGCTGGATGTAGGATTTGTTAGTTTGGGTGAGATATTATGCTTCCCCTGTATCCCCAACACCTGATTGCATAACCAGAAAGTTTCGAGAGTTTATAAGTGGGAATTCAAGTAGCTCCTAGAATATCTTTCCAACAGACACATGATACGATACGGGATCTATCATATGTTTGTTCCGGCTTATTTTGCAAGCCAATCCTTTGTTTTGTTTTGAGTTGTGGTATCTGAGTTGCTTCGAAGGCAAATGTTGATTCCATACCTTTCCTAAATGGTGTTCTGATACTCCTATGTGAGTACCAATTCTTCTTGATCATCGAGTTTGTCATGTCAATTCTTTTCAACCCATGCGATTCTCTTCGAGATGATATCTTCATTCTCCACATCCACAAGATCAATTATCAGTTCTTCTCAACGGTGTTTGCTTCATCCGTCCCAAGTTGCCTTTGTTTTTCCCGCCCTCCCACCCTTTTTCTTCAAGGACTCAGATCACTTAATTGAGTACCCTTTTTATTGATGGGAAGTCTCTCCATTCTTTTCGGTCAATATTCTTACCCGGTGGTTCTCATGAAGATGTTCTACTAGTTCATCATTCTTCGTTCTCTTTCTTCTCCGGTGGATTCAAATAAAGCTTTTGGTGTTGATCATAACCCTTTTCCTCCTTTCAAATACCTTCTCATACCGGTGCACCTCATAATCATTCACTTCTCGCTATTCATGTGTTCGGGAGTGCTAAAGATATCTCAGAAGGCTCGTCTTTTCATTCAAGATCCGTTCAAATCTACCTCGAGGTTGTTATCTTATTCAAGCCATTTAACTCAACCGGTGCAATCTATCTTTTAAACCGCTCAACGGTGTTTCTTTTGAGTGGGCCCTAACCCACAGGTCTTTTCCCAGGATCTTACCTGACTCTTCTAATTTTCCCGGAGCTAACCTAAATTCATTTCAAAGTTGACGTAAGAATGAGTTATCATCAGTCAAATGCTTTCTCCAAGATCTTCTAAATTCTTTTCATCGTTGGCTCAACCTTTCTATTCGTCATCCCGAAGTATCTCAACAATTCTTGGTGGCGTTTCTCGTCGTCATTCTCGGATTTGAAGACCGGAGAAAAGTTTCTCCTCCAAATCCTATCCGTTCTCTCAAAGATTCGTGGTTCTAGCTTGGTGCCATCCTCTCATAATTGTTTTCGATTGTGAGAATTATTTTCAACCATCCGGAGCATTTCAGGAACCCTTGCCAGTTTGATTCTCCGGAGGCTATTATTTCAGAAGATTTATTCATTCTCATCTTTCAACGCTCGTTCTCCAAATCTTACCGGTGCATCATTCAAGTATTCTCTAATCAGCTCGTGATCTATTTGTTGTCATGTATCTAAATTCCTTCAAGTATCTTCATTCACTTTCCAATTCTTCCCGGTGAATTGTGTCTTTGCTAATTTCATTTTCAATTCTTACGGTAGTTCGTTCGAGAGTTCTGTTCCTTAGTTATCATATCAATTCATTCGTTCTTTCAAAATCCTATCGATGGTTCGTTGAAGACCTTCCCAAGTTTGCACTATATCTCTCTTTAATTCTTTTCAACGAGAATAAGTAGTATGCCAAATCCGTGGCTTTTCATCAATCTAAATTGGTGAAGGATAAGCATAATGTAATTCTTATTCTTTGTTTCATTCAAGTGATTAATTCTTTATTCCAGAGGCTCATCAAATTCTCGGTTTAAATTGTTTCATCTTTTCTTTTCCGGAGTTCCAAGTTTTTCCGCTTTATCTCGTTGCGAAGCTCCATCTAAATCATCGCAAGGCTTCACCTTGTGTTTTCAACTTCTCTTTCCTTTCGTTTGATCATCCGTTTGTTACCGGAGTTCTTCATGGAGGTTCTACATGATGGTTCATCAAGGATTTAATTCCTTCTCGAAGCATTCATCAAGATTCTTTTCAAGGAGCTCAAGCATTCTTCATCTTGCATTCCGAAGTGCAATTCTTTCATATCTCATCTTTTGAGGTGGTGTTATGTCATTCTTGATAATTTCCCTTCGTGTTTCATGATTCACAAGTTTTCAAGAGTGGCATACCTAAATCCATCATTTTTCTCTTCGCTCAAGATTTCTTCTCAACCAATCAATCTCTTCATTGGGGTTATCTTGTGTCATTTTTCACCTTAAGCCTTCCCCAAGGATTGTTGCTATTTATGGTGCTTATAAATGACCCAAGTTCTTCATTTATCCTCCCGGTGAAATAGTTTCTCGTCTCCTTGTTCATATCAATCCAAATCCATTGTTTCCGTTAGTGGCAGAATTTCACCTCATAATTTTGAGATGTCTTCTATAAGCCCACATCAAGCTTATCCTTTCGTTGTTGATAATCCAACAACTCTGTTCTAGCATTTGTTGTAAGTGTGCTCTCTCAAGATCTTGTTTCCCTCCGTTCAATCCATTCCATTCTTTTATTTTTTCCGGAGGCTTTATGTTGTTGCTCTCTTCAACCCATCATCTTGTTTTGTCAAAATCTTGTTCAATTCCTTCCATTTACAGTCGGAATGCTGCCCAAATTATATCATTCTTATTCCTTCTCTATCTTGTTTTAATCGGAGTGTTGTGTCTATCATTCCTCTTCTAACCAAAGTCTCATCCAAGTGCTTTCATTTTGCGAAGTTCATATTCTTTGCCTTCCATTTCCAACCGGAGTGTTGTCCGAATTTGTTCTTCCTTGTTCCTCTTTTCTAATGGGGTGTTTTCAACTTCGTTCATCTCCGTGGTATTATTTTCTCGAAATGGTTTGAACTTTCAAGGTTCTTTGGTTTCACTCATTTGTCAAAGAAGCAACTTAGTTTTACCTCTTCTCTTCCTCTTCCGTTTTCCCTCCGGTGCCATCCTAGATCTCGGGACGACATCCTCTTGTAGTGGTGGAGTGTTGTGATGCCCCGAGACCGTTGCGCTAGGTGTCCTCCAGTTATTCGTTGTTGTTGCCTTGTCATTTGTTTGCGTGTCATGCATTTCATATCATTTCATCATGTGCATCTCATTTGCATACGTGTTTGTCTCATGCATCCGAGCATTTTCCCCGTTGTCCGTTTTGCAATTCGGCACTCCTACGTCCTCCGGCATCCCCTTTTGTCTCTTTTCGTGTGTGGGTGTTAAACGTTCTCGGATTGGACCGAGATTTGCCAAGCGGCCTTGGTACACCGCCTATCAAGTTTCGTGCCATTTGGAGTCCATTTGATACTCCAACGGTTAACCGGGGAACCGTAAAGGCCTCGTGTGTGTTGCAGCCCAACACCCCTCCAAGTCAGCCCACAAACCCATCCAAACCCCCTCCATCCTCTTGGTTGTTCGATCACGATCGCGTGACCGAAAACCGCACATCATTTGGACTCTCCTAGCTCCCTCTATCTATATATATGTGTCTCCCTCCGAAATCTCGCGGACGAACCCTAGATCTTCTTCCTCCGCGCGCTGGACATGTCCACTCCGCCACCGGACATGTCCGCCGGCCACCTCACCCCGACCAATCGGCAGCCGCCACGTCACCCCGCCGCCTCTCTCCTCCAACCACGCGTCGCCACGTCAGCCGGCCTCCTCCCTCTCTCTCCTCCGCGCCCGCCGCCGGCCGGCCCGCCCGAGCCGCGACCGGGCCCGGCCCCCCGCATGCCGCCGCCTTCTCCTCCGCACCCGCCGCCGCGAGCACGCGCCGCCCACGCGGCCCGTCTCCGCCGGCACCGGCAACCGCGCTGCCCGCCGCTAGCTCCATCCGCCGCCTCCTCGCCGGCTGACGTCGCCGGTCTCCGCCCGCGCCGCCCCGGCAGGAGCCGCTCGCGCCGCCTCGGCGAGCGCGTCCGGCCGCGCCGCCCCAGGCCCTCCGCGTCGGCGAGCTCCACGCCCACCTCTTCTTCCTCTCCGGCGAAGTCCTCTGGTGATCCTCGATATCCATGCCGGAGTAAACCCTAGATTTAAGGTCTAACCTCCCCCTCTTTTTCTCTAAGTTATTTTCTAGCTCTGTTCGACATGCCATAACTTTGTGCTCGTCCCTCCATTTTGCGTGCATGATATATCAAAATGTTCATCTGGATGTCCTCTTCATTTCGTTCCATTGTGCCATGCTTGCTTGAGTCCATCTTGATGCCCAAATTGTTGATCCAAGAGTGCTATAAAATGTTAGTTCATGATTTTTATCAGTTTATGAGCATTTGTCAATTTTGCCATGATTATTGTGTGCTGCATATGAGCACGAGTTCTACATGTGTTTTAGGCTATGCCATGCCATCTTTACAGGGGTGTATGCCACGTATTTTTGTGATCAATGTGGTGACTAGCACAAGCATGCAAAGTAGCTCTCGTGTTATTGCTGATTTCAGGGACTTAGAATTTCACCAAGTATTTGCTCTGCTGTTATTTTAATGCCATGTATTCATGCTGCTACAGAGTGATCCATGCTTCTTTGGAGTATGTTCAGTAAGGATGATTTTGATATATGGTTGTGCTCTATCCATCCATGTCCCTATTTGCATTTATGGAGTAACCTAGCATGACTAAATCTTGCTCTACTTTTCTTATAAAATGTTCCTGGCAGATTGTTTACGTGTTAATCAATTTTACCAAGGTTGTTGTAGTTGATCCATGCATGCTATGAACTTGTTCTTGCCATGGTTAGCTTCTTGATCATGTCTTCTTGCTGGGAGTATGCTTAGTTTGTCATGCAATACCTTGTGTTGAGTGCATCGAGCTTGCAAACATGCCTTCATAATTCTGTTTATGCCATGTCCAGTTTTCTGCTGTGTCTGAATCTGTTAACCAAACTTGCTATGTTTACATGGGTGCCATCATATCTTCTGATCCTTTTTGGCTTATGGTCAGTAAGGGACTTTTGTTATATGCTTTGAGTAGATTCATGTCATGCCTTGTATTGCTATGATCTGATCCTGTAGCATGTTGTTATCTTGCTCTAAACATTGCTTCCTGATGTTAATTACTGGCATGTTAGTATTTTCACTAAGTCTGTGAAGCTGATATCTTTTGCACTTTTGCCATGCTTGTTTGAACCTACTATTGTGTGATTTAGTCGTAGCTCAGTGTTCATCTTTTGTCAAGCATCTTGAGTAGATCACTGTCATGTGCTTTGTTGCTATGTTGGAGTGCAGTAGCTTAGTTTCTTGTTGCATTCTAGATGGCATCGTGCTGTAATCGCATGATTGTGCCATTATTGTTTTGCTTGCCATTTGCAAATCGTGCATCCGATTCCGGTGATCTTTATATCGATTTCGACCGAAATCAACTCATCTTTCCAGCGGCGCACTTGATTTGCCAAGTTGAGGCCTGGTTCAATCTTTTCCTTCCGAAGCCCACATATGCATTGCATATTACATCCCGCATATCATGCCATGTTTTGCATCATGTTGCTTGCGCATTGCACCATGGTTGATTGTGTTTTCCCTTGCTTGTGTTCTTGCGTTGGGTAGAGCCGGGAGACGATTACGTGATCGAGGAACCCGTTGAGTATGCTTACGAGGATCAAGCTTACATCAACTCGGAGAACTTTGCAGGCAAGATGACCATACCCTCGAAATCACTTCTATCTTTGCTTGCTAGTTGCTCGCTCTATTTCTATGCCGCGATACCTACCACTTGCTATATCATGCCTCCCATATTGCCATGTCAAGCCTCTAACCCACCTTTCCTAGCAAACCGTTGTTTGTCTATGTTACCGCTTTGCTCAGCCCCTCTTATAGCGTTGCTAGTTGCAGGTGAAGATGAAGTTTGTTCCATGTTGGAACATGGATATTGTTGGGATATCATTATTATATCTTGGTTACTTTAATGCACCTGTATACTTGGTAAAGGGTGGAAGGCTCGGCCTTATGCCTGGTGTTTTGTTCCACTCTTGCCGCCCTAGTTTCCGTCATACCGGTGTTATGTTCCTTTATTTTGCGTTCCTTACGTGGTTGGGTTATAATGGGAACCCTTTGACAGTCTGCTTTGAATAAAACTCCTCCAGTAAGGCCCAACCTTGGTTGTACATTTGCGCTAACAACATGTCACCTTCCCTTGGGTTCTGCAGACTCAAGGGTCATCTTTATTTTAACCCCCCTGGGCCAGTGCTTCTCTAAGTCTTGGTCCAACCTGAACGATGTCCGGCGCCCCCTGGGCAACCAGGGTCTATGCCAACCTGACGTCTTGCTCATCCGGTGTTGCCCTAAGAATGAGATATGTGCAGCTCCTATCAGGATGTCGGCGCATCGGGCGGCTTTGCTGGTCTTGTTTTACCATTGTCGAAATGTCTTGTAACCGGGATTCCGAGTCTGATCGGGTCGTCCTGGGAGAAGGAATATCCTTCGTTGACCGTGAGATCTTGTGATGGGCTAAGTTGGGACACCCCTATAGGGTTTTGAACTTTCGAAAGCCGTGTCCGCGGTTATGGGCAGATGGGAATTTGTTAATGTCCGGTTGTAGAGAACTTGACACTTAACTTAGTTAAAATGCATCAACCGCGTGTGTAGCCGTGATGGTCTCTTTCCGGCAGAGTCCGGGAAGTGAACATGGTTCCCGTGTTATGCTTGAACGTAAGTAGTTTCAGGATCACTTCTTGATCACTTCTAGTTCACGACCGTGCTTTGCTTCTCTTCTCGCTCTCATTTGCGTAAGTTAGCCACCATAAATGCTAGTGCTTGTTGCAGATCCACCTCACTACCTTTTTCCCTACCCATAAGCTTAAATAGTCTTGATCGCGAGGGTGTGAGATTGCTGAGTCCTCGTGACTCACAGATTACTTCCAAAACCAGTTGCAGGTGCCGTTGATACCAGTGCAGATGATGCAGCTGAGCTCAAGTGGGAGCTCGATGAAGATCGTGTTCGTTGTGTTGTCTCGTCTCCGGTTTATCAGTAGTGGAGCCCAGTCGGGGCGATCGGGGATCTTTTGCATTAGGGGTGGTCTTTCTTTATTTTGGTTCCGTAGTCGGACCTTTATTGTATTCTAGATGATGTAATGCTATATTTATGTATTGTGTGAAGTGGCGATTGTAAGCCAACTCTTTATCCCTTTCTTATTCAGTACATGGGATGTGTAAAGATTACCCCTCTTGCGACATGCCTACTATGCGGTTATGCCTCTAAGTCGTGCTCTGACACGTGGGAGATATAGCCGCGTCGTGGGTGTTACAGTGGCGCAGGGGCGCACCTGGGCGCGGCAGCTTGGGTCGAGGCGCGGTCCAGGCGAGGCGGTGCGTGTGGAAGCAGGCGAGCGGGCGCCACTGAGCAGCAAGCGGGGCGAGGTGTGCGGTGAACGAGCACGCGTACGCGTTCGTGGTGCGTGCAACGTGCGGTGGCAGTAGGATTAGCACGAGCGCAGGATGTTGACCACGACGAGCTCAAGGCGTGGCTAAGGCAACAGATCAAGGGGGAAAGTCGGGGCACAGAGCGAGGAGCTCACCACGGTCGGGTAGGGCAGGTTAGTGGGTTCGGGGTGGCTCTGATGATGGAGAATCGACGACAGCATCCATCGGCAACCGACGGAGAAGAAGAAGGCGAAGACGACGAGCTGCGGCCTCCCAGCTCAGATCTAGAGTTGGAGGCGATGAAGACAACCCCCACGAAACTCCTAGATGGTGGTGAGGTGCGGGGTAGCCGGAGACGTGACGACGGCGATGGCCATTGTGGCAGCAGCTACGGGTGGTCATGAACGCGGCAACAGTGATGCGAGGGGAACGAGAGAGAGGGGGGAGGGGATCTGGGGGTCTAGGGTTCGTCCAAGGGCGTGGGGAGGGGGTTGCCAGCGTCTTGTGGTCGGGGGCAGGGGCGGATTGCCGCCTTGTGGCCATCCACGGCCATGGACGGGGCTCACGCGTCCACGACGCTCCTGGTGAGCAGTAGGAAGGAGGAGGTGGCAAGGTGGGCTGGACTCCCACTGTTGATCTAGAGCCCAGTCCACCAGTAGTTTAGGTTTTTTTTTACAATAATTCTTTACTACTTTGCTTTTATTTGAGATACTAAATGAGTTTTTTTACCACAAAATTTGGCACAAAAATACAGAGCGACAGTTTGGGTTGTTACAACAAGTTCCAAAGCATTTGGGAGTGTCCAGCTATTTTTAGAAATTGAAAAGGCCAATTTTAAATGCTGCTGGACCACTAAATAAATTCTAGGGACACTTTAGGAATCTAAAAGAGGTTGGTTCCAACATGACAAATATCCAGGGATTATTTGCCACACTTTGAACATTTTAGTTTTCATATTTGGCAAATTTGAATTTTTGACTTTGAATTTTGAATTTGATTTTGAATTTGATTTTGAATCATGATTTGGATCAAGTGAGGATTGGCAACAATAATCGTGGTGAAGTGGCAATATTAGTGAAGGGTTACTGTAGCTTAAATATCCGGGCGTCACAAAGCCCCCATCTTGAGAAGAATCCTTGTGGATTATCAAGGCCTCCTTTTGAAGAAGATCAACATCAAGACCACATCTCCTAGGAGTGGGAAGAACTTTTACCCTAGTGTTATTTTCCTTGAATTGTCCTTGTATACTTGTGGATTTCATGTATGCTACTCTAGTGGATGTGTTATTTGGGTTTGTTTGAGTGATTTCCTCCTTGTATTCTTGTGTGTTCTTCCTCGTTCCCCCTCCAAGTGTGAAAATATCCTCTTTAGGGTTTCACCCTACAACAAATAACCTGACATTCCCTCAACCATACAGGAAGCCATCCTCTCTATAATTTGTTGGGTAGGCAACCGCTTGAAAGTTCACCGAAGGAATCCTCATGCAACCTCGTCTCCTGCGTCATAGACATGCCAGGTTGTACCGCTGCACAGCTGCCGCTGTCTCGTGCCGCCGCTCCACTGTATGCCCGTCTCGTGCAAGTCTGACCACACCACCATGCCGACTCAGGCCTACGCCCTGCTATTGGCCTGCGCCATTCCGCCTCTCCACCTGCCCACGCCGTCCAGCCACTGGCCGTCTAGCCTCCCAACGCGGCCACGCCATGCCTCCCCGCGTCGCCGCCGCTAGGAGCTCACCGCGGGTCACCCAACTCGCGTAAGTGGATCCTCTGACTTGCAGAGGGAAGCCAGGGAGCTACATTATTCTCCTTTAGTGAAATAGAGAAGGCAAGTCAAAGACCTAGCACAATGAACAAACTACTATAGATGGCCAACTACTGTACATCAATTATCATTGTGAAATCGCTGTATTATAGCACTGTTCATGAAACTGCTGAAGGAAAGCCAGGTTCATGTAGCTTCCTTGACTTCCCTTAGTAAGTCTGAGGATTCACTTCCACAACTCGCAAGGCAATGGTGTCAGACAACATCGTCCAGTGATTTACGGGTCCTAAGCTTGTTTAATGAAAAACAGAAAATAAAGAACTTTAAGTGAAAAATTTACGGAACCGAGAAAAGTTGTTGTCTGACATCTGACAACTTCATGAAAGATTTTTACACTGGCTATTGGAGTTGCTCTTGATATCTAGTGAAGCAGGCCTTCGCTCCGCAGCTCAGCTCCTGAAGCGGCCGGTGTAGCTGCAGAGTGGCACCGAACGCGTTGGCTCCATGCCCTCCTATAGCGGAGCGGCTTGTATGCCATTTTTTCGGAGTTGCAAAAATGCCGCTTCACACACTGTGCATGCAGATGGAGCTGAGAGTTGAAAAGTGGGGAGAGTATCAGGTGATACGGAGCCTTAGATGCTCCCATGATACGAGCTTCTAGGAGCCGAAGGCTTTCAACATTTTGCGAAAAAGACCTTTTGAAGTCTAAAAATTCCGAACAAGTACGGCAACCTTTCAGAACCTTCTAGGAACCATTAAATCTGAGATCCGATGGACCAGAAGATCGTATCATGGGAGCATCTAAGGCATGATATTACCTGATATTTTTCCTTCAAAAATGGGGACTGGAGACCTGCCGAACAGGGCCCTGCTGGTAGTCTAGTTTTTTTTAGGGGGACTCGTAGTCTAGTCGTAGTAGTATATTTTCCGGGCGGACGACGTGGCCCGCCTCGCAGCGCACACAGCCGCAGCCACCAAAGCCATGGCCGTTATCCTCCAAGGCTCCGCCGCCTTCCTCCCGCCCTACAAAACCCCCCAAACCCACCCAAGCCACCCGCCTAGTCATGCAGATGCAGACCATCACCCTCCGCGCCGGCCCCTCCGCCCACCGCCTCGCGCCGCCGCCGGCGTCGGCCAGCTCCTCGAACCTCTCCGCCGGCCGATGCTTCCTCCTGCGGCCTCCCCACTCCCGCTGCCGGCGGCCCCGCTCCATCAGGGCCTCAGCTTCCCTTGAGCAGGAGGTCAAGGAGCGCGCCGACTCCCCGTCTCCGTCTGGTAAGTGAAATCTTTGCTTGCTTCCTTCTTCCTCGGCACGATTGGAAACCCGGAATTTAGATTCAGGGACGAAACGGTGGCATGATACTGGGAACAAACTGAGGTAGTTCAGTGCGCGTGGCTGTTGAGTGCCTTGTAAGTGATTTCTTTTAGGGGACCCTGTAAGTGATTTCGCAGAGTGTGTCAATGATGATTTTCATGTGCCCACCAGTTTGGTGACACGGACTGAAATGAGCCTGTAATGTGCAAGAGATGGTTAACTTTGTCTGCATGGCTCCAGTGTTTTCTCGTCATGTAATAACCGGAGGAGTGAGCACCCTGTTGCTTTAGAATTGAAGAGGAGACGCTCATTCGTGTCAGCGCACAGATGTGGCGATCGTGGCTTTACACACCGATAGCTCCTAAGCGCTGCGATCGTGGCTTTACACACCGATAGCTCCTAAGCGCTAACCAATGACGGTGCAAGGTTCTGATATTTTTTCTAATGTTAGATTGAGTTTGTTGAAATAGTAATTTATGTAAAATACATGCACACTTGGGCCTTTCTACGTTGAAATTCATCTTCATCTGGATACTTGGTACTTTAGTTAAAAAAAAACAGTTTGACTTGCTATCATCAGAACCCAGTGCTTATGCATTCTCCATGAAATTTTCCTACGTATATTGACTTCACTTCTTTTTGGATGATGCTAATTTATATACTTCACTGGATTATTTAGCAGGGACTAGTAGTCAAGCAACTAGAAGAGATGTGAGAAATATTGCAATTGTTGCTCATGTTGATCATGGGAAGACAACTTTGGTGGATTCAATGTTAAGACAATCCAAGGTACATCCCAGAAGTACTATGTTTTGCTCTGTGAGGCTAATTTACTTCAAGTGAGTTGGCTGCGAATTAAATTTCTCAGTGATGGAAGCTTTATTTAGAAGGCAAGCACACTTTGCAAATATAAGACAAGCTCTCCCACATATTGCCATACTATTGTTCCATTTGATTCCTTGATATTTGATCTTGTTTGGTTTGTTAGTATAATAGAACTGATTTTTTGGTCTGGTCTTGGTGGGTTGCTTTCACATTGTTTGTATGGGCTCTAAATTATTGATCTTTACTCTTTGTTCAGTCTGGCAGGTTCATAGAACTGGTTTGAGTCATCACAAACATGGTGTTGTTTAGAGTCCCATAGGTGCTGTGGAGGCTACTCCTATACCCACCTGAAACTGTTGTGCATACTTATTTACTTTTAGTTGTGTGGGTTTTCTCCACAAAATATCTGCGTAACTTTTGTTTGCTGTGTCATTCTTCAGTTTACCTCCTATCCTGTATTGTGACACAAAATTGCAGGCTTTAGTAATATTAAGAGCTGTGCTCAGATATATTTTATTTTTGTGTGACTTATTTCTGTTGAATCACCATGTTGTAGCACAAATCTAGAGTGTATTTACTATGAAATTTTCAATCGTCTTATTACCCTGAATGTTTACCTTATGCAGGTTTTCCGAG
Organism: Triticum aestivum; assembly: GCF_018294505.1. Lineage (NCBI taxonomy): Eukaryota > Viridiplantae > Streptophyta > Magnoliopsida > Poales > Poaceae > Triticum > Triticum aestivum. The sequence continues at coordinate 266,501,128 of NC_057809.1, read as the reverse complement.
ACAATCAAGTTGTGCAGGAAAGGATAATGGACTCTAATGATCTGGAGAGGGAAAGAGGAATTACTATACTGAGCAAAAATACATCAATAACCTATAAGGGTACCAAAATCAATATAATTGATACTCCTGGGCATTCAGATTTTGGTGGGGAGGTGGAACGTGTTCTCAACATGGTGGAAGGAATTCTCCTAGTGGTACTATGCTACTAGCTACTGTTTTGTTTTTATTAAATGGCATGTTTCTTATTTAATGCCTATGACCTTTTTGAGGACACATATTTGAATTCCTATGAGCATTACCGTAGCTGTTCAATCTTCCACTGCATGTCTCCCTAGATCCTGTCAAACATATTTTCCAAATAGTGTCTAGTGTCACTTGAGGCAACATGTGAACGACCATCTGATTCATTAAGCCTTTCTCCTATGTAGGTTGATTCTGTGGAGGGACCTATGCCACAAACAAGATTTGTTCTGAAGAAAGCTCTAGAATTTGGACATGCTGTTGTGGTAGTTGTAAACAAGGTTGACAGACCTATTGCTCGTCCAGAGTTTGTAGTTAATTCAACGTTTGAGCTATTTATCGAATTAAATGCAACAGATGAACAGGTGAGGAGCTATGCCTGGATTGTTATTCATTTAACTTACTCTTTTTTGAGTATTAGGTTTTAACACTGGTCATATCCTAGTACTCATGTTTTTGTTTTGCCAACAATAGTGTGATTTCCAAACAGTCTATGCAATTGGCCTCAAAGGAAAGGCTGGGATCTCCGCAGATAATCTGGCTGACGATCTTGGACCCCTTTTTGAGGCTATTCTTAGATGTATACCTGAACCACACATTGAGAAAGATGGTGCCCTCCAAATGCTTGTGAGTTATAAAGTTTGTCGTTTATATGTCAAATTTTCATGTATCATCTGCAATGCTTGATTTTCTATGATTATGCTGGATTACATCTACACAATACCTCCTAAGCTATAATACTATAAATTGGGTCTCAACTATAGTTGTATTTTCATCTATTATGAAGCATACGTTTGAGATGCTCCAATCCATTCTATGGTTAGGAATACATTTATTCTAAGATGCTCAAAGCCATGTTATGGAAATTAAGTTATGTATGTTTGAGATAGCTGAAATTTTACATTCTCAATGAAGAAAAAAAATCTTTGTACTCATGGAGAGCTAATGTCGCTTGTACCATAATTCATGTTTAAGTTCAGGTCAACATGATTGATATCACATGCACATTTACATAATTCTGTTACAAGTATGCCATTGCTATTTTGAAGTCGGAGAAACTTACCATGCACACTATGTCAGTACCTTCCTTTGAAATATTCCGGAGAGAATATAGAGCAGCTTTCATAGTCATGAATTATGCTCTATATTCCCTATTCACTGACTTATTTCTGTTGAAACTTACCATGCATTATTTCACGCATTGCTTCCTTTTTTTTGACAATCAAAGGTATCTCTTTATTTATTGGAAAATAAGGTTACATCATTGACTAAAAGAGATACAATTGAGGGAGGAGGAGCATCTATCCATGTGCTAGAATCATTATACTTAGCAAGCTGGGAAAGTGTTCACGAGCAATCGTATTTGCCTCTCGGTTCTCATGTTCGAAGGAAACTTTCACAAACTCTCTGGGCATGAAGTAGCAATCATTGAAGATCGCTGCTTCATTAGCCGCAGCATGCATGTCACTCTTCATGGCCTCAATCACTTCAGTGCTATCAGAACTAATAGTCAACCTGCTGCATCCCAACCCTTCGGCCAGCAAGAGACCCTCCTTCTTTCTTTGTTAACATGGTCGATCTATCTTCCTTTGAAATATCTCACCAAAATTGGTTTCATGAATTCCCAGCATATTTCGATGGTCATGAGTAATATTAGTAGTTATATTTCACTGCTTCCAATTCTGCACTCAATTGCTCATTTATATACAGGTAACTAGTACCGAATATGATGAACATAAAGGAAGGATAGCAATTGGACGACTGCATGCAGGAGAACTAAAACGAGGCATGGAAGTGAAGGTATGATTTTGATCAATTCGTTCTTCTGCATGATAGCATAAGCAACAATATTCCAACACCTATAAGGAAGAGTGTCCCACCATGGGGAGACACAAGTTTAGGGATAAATAAACTAATCCTGGCGCAACAGAAAATTAAAGGATAAAGTTTCTACGTGCCATCACAATTGTTGCGGAGTTGCGAATCACCATTGATAATAAGTTTGCCTTTAGTTGCATATACCCAATGTTCAAAAATTTACCCTTACTGAAAGGTTGTCGCCCAGCTCTTGGCGATTGAAACATAGGAAATAGAGGAGAATTAAGTCCTAGTTTTTTTTGTTTGCATTGTTCTCTCCTGAGCAGGCTTATTCCTCACCGGAGAATGCCTATTTCTCACTGTGGTTGTCGATTCCTTGCCGGAGAATGCCTAATTACCTATTCCTCACCGGGGTTGTCAATTCCTCGCCGAAGGACTACCACTCAGTCCTCATCTGAGAAGGCCGATTTCTCACCGGCGAAGACCAATTTCTCACAGAAGTACCTCGTTGTCCCCCTAATGCTTCCCCTAGGCCAAAGCGAGGCATTTTATCATCGCTCAGCACTTATAAGAAGCTAAAGCGTACACTCGAGACTGTTTTGTTGTTAATGCCAATAATAAAGATTAAAGATACATTTTCTGGAATGACAAATTTTCTTCCTGCCGTTCTTGTTATCGGGACCGGGCCTCATTCCTTGTGATGTATTCCAAGGTTGAAGGTTGACACAGCATAGCTGTGATGATTCTGTCAAATGGCATGGTAGGAGTTGAAGCAATAGCCGCCACCAAAATAAAGACTTAAAGAAGCTTATTGAGTAACATGCGGGTGTTGCGAAAGGACATAGCAGGAGGGGGAGGAGACGGAACTCATTGCTGTCGTGGTACATGCTATGCCACACTCCACATTTCTTGGAGGACTTGGGAGTGCCGTGAGCAAGTATTGCAAGATAAAGAGCAGACGAATCCTGTGGCAGCTCTGCGCTTGTGCAGATGCGACTCTAGGAGAGAGCTAGGCAGCTCTATCTCCCTCTTTTGGCTACCGCATTCTGGCTGTAGACTCCCTTCTATGTGGCACTTTCCATGTTTGTTTGGCCGTGAATTTCTTCTGAAAATCTTGTTTTATTCCCTTTCCATCTTTCCATTCTGAGGCTTGCAGAAAAATGGCAACCCAGTGCACGTAGCTCCTGCTTGCCAGGGCCGGCCCTAGGATTTTGGGTGCCCAGGGCGAAACTACAACTCGAGGCCCTTTAGTATAAAAACATCACTATAGTAATCAATATGCATATGTATCCAATAAGAACTTTAATGCATCCAAAATCAACATTTATGTCAAATAATTTATTGATATTATCATAAAGTCTTCTTTTAAATGTTTTGATCCATAAACAACGACTATTGCCAACTCATCAATCGAAGTACCGGTGTTACTCTTGATATTTTTTGTCAATAGCTTCTCAATGTGTTTCTATCAAGTCATCCATACAGTATTTTCTTTTTCTATTATGCACATGTAATAACACAGTGCTAAATTTAAATAAAAAGATGCACCAAAAGTGTGTAAGCTATGCATAGTGTATGTGAAGATAAATTACTTAATTACCAATACTCATATGAATATAGACAATAATAAATTAGTAATACTGTATACCTTCGGTCGGTCAAATCTTTGTCGATGATCAAGCGTCGGGCCATGTGGATCGGTGGAAGAAGGCGCTCGGTGATGTGCATGTCCATCTAGCGCCTGAAGAGTGGAGACTGGAGAAGGAGTTCATCGGTGTGCGTACTATGGCCTGACGGCAGCGCTGACTCGCCTCGCGATGGAGGCTCGAGATTAGGGATTGTCGTGACCCGCGACCGGAAGGATATGTGCGATCGCAACTTCTCGTGATCGGACGTCGTTTATTCCTTCCTGGGCTACCTATGTCGCAGCGTCTGGGTGGTAATGGGATGCATATGCATGCGAACGTTGCTGTCAACTAGTACATGGCCCGTTCCTCATGGCCACAGGCATTTGCGTCCAGCGTTCTTGCTTCCCTTGGCCTGTAGGTCATGGGCTATATACGTACGTGGCAGGTCCCCTTGGATTTTGGGGGCCCTGGGAGGCCGCCCCCTTCCCCTCCCCAGGCCCGGCCCTGCCGCTTGCGCAGGGTTGAGGGAAGGGTCCGACCACTTTGGGTCTTTTGTACCTAAAGTTCTGAAAAAATACTCTTCACTATCTTTACATGTGTTAGCACACAGTCATGTCACCGCTACCTCCAACGCTGAGGGTGATGCACCGCAGCTCACGTCAAAGGAGACCTGTCTGGAAGCGTGGTGCGCAAGCAATCCGGCACGCCCGGGAGGAGAACCCCGTGTGCGCGTGCGACGGCTATGGGCTGCCCTAGGTTGACCTGATCGCCCCTAGAGCCTCGAGGTTCGCCGCCCTGCAACAAGAAGAACGAACAAAGAACGAGGAAGAAGAAGACCAAAGGGAGAAGATAAAAATAAAGGTAAACGTGGTATATTGATTGTTCGATTTTGTGTTCTTCAATCGGCCGTCACCTCTCATCTATTTATGAGGCGTCTGGACTTCCCGTACAAGAAAAAGACTCCAAATCCCATCAAAATCTTTCCAAAATTAACCGAGCTCGGATTTAGGCAAGTCTGAGATAGCAGTTCGGTTTTTGGGTCTCACAATCCACAAACAACCTCAGATGAAGATGCACCCAAAAGGAAATTTAACTGTTTCAACGAGACGAACAACTTTCGTGTTGAACGTTTTTTGATTCGGGGTCATCTTGAAGACGTAACCCTCTCAACGATGTGCCACATCGGAACCCGGGTGTGGTGGAAAATGGGCAAGGGCCGGGCCGCCACCCCCCTGGTGGTGCGTCGTATCTTGATCCGGATACGGTGGCAAGTGAGCGAGGATCGGGTCGTCGCATCCTTAGTGGCGCGCTACATCGGTGCCCGGATGTAGTGGAAAATGAGCAAGGGTCTTCGCATTTGACTCGACGAGTGTGAAGGGTAAGGAAGCTAGCCGAGCCTAGGAGGATTCGCTTAGGTAGCTGGAACGTAGGATCTCTGACAAGGAAGCTTCGGGAGCTAGTGGATGCAGCGGTGAGGAGAAGTGTCGATATCCTTTGTGTCCAAGAAACCAAATGGAGGGGACAGAAGGCGAAGGAGGTGGAGGATACCGGCTTCAAGCTGTGGTACACGGGGACGGCTGCAAACAGAAATGGCGTAGGCATCTTGATCAACAAGAGCCTCAAGTTTGGAGTGGTAGACGTCAAGAGACGTGGGGACCGGATTATCCTGGTCAAGCTGGTAGTTGGGGACTTAGTTCTCAATGTTATCAGCGCGTATGCCCTGCAAGTAGGCCACAATGAGAACACCAAGAGGGAGTTCTGGGAAGGCCTGGAAGACATGGTTAGGAGTGTATCGATTGGCGAGAAGCTCTTCATAGGAGGAGACCGCAATGGCAACGTGGGTACATCTAACACAGGTTTTGAAGGGGCACATGGGGGCTTTGGCTATGGCATCAGGAATCAAGAAGGAGAAGATGTCTTAAGCTTTGCTCTAGCCTACGACATGATTGTAGCTAACACCCTCTTTAGAAAGAGAGAATCACATCTCGTGACTTTTAGTAGTGGCCAACACTCTAGCCAGATTGATTTCATCCTCTTGAGAAGAGAAGATAGGCGTGCGTGCCTAGACTGTAAGGTGATACCTGGAGAGAGTGTTGTACCTCAGCATAAGCTGGTGGTTGCTGACTTCTGCTTTCGGATTCGTGTCCAGCGGGATAACGCCAAAGTCGCCATAATGAAGTGGTGGAAGCTCAAGGGGGAGGTAGCTTAGGCGTTCAAGGAGAGGGTCATTAAGGAGGGCCCTTGGGAGGAAGGAGGGGATGCGGACAATGTGTGGATGAAGATGGCGACTTGCATTCGTAAGGTGGCCTCGGGGGAGTTTGGAATGTCCAAGGGGAGAAGAAGCGAAGATAAGGATACCTGGTGGTGGAATGATGTTGTCCAGAAGGCGATTAAAGAGAAGAAAGATTGCTTCAAACGCCTATACCTAGATAGGAGTGCGGACAATATAGAGAAGTACAAGATGGCGAAGAAGGCCGCAAAGCGAGCTGTCAGTGAAGCGAGGGGTCGGGCATATGAGAACCTCTACCAACGGTTAGGCACGAAGGAAGGCGAAAGGGACATCTATAAGATGGCCAAGATCCGAGAGAGGAAGACGAGGGATATTGGCCAAGTCAAATGCATCAAGGACGAAGCAGACCAACTCTTGGTGAACGACGAGGAGATTAAGCATAGATGGCGGGAGTACTTTGACAAACTGTTCAATGGGGAGAATGAGAGTTCTACCATTGAAATGGAAGACTCCTTTGATGAGATCAGCATGCGTTTTGTGCGGCGAATCCAGGAGTCTGAGGTCAAGGAAGCTTTAAAAAGGATGAAAGTAGGCAAGGCGATGGGCCCTGATTGTATCCCCATTGAGGTGTGGAAAGGCCTCACGGACATAGCGATAGTATGGCTAACCAAGCTTTTTAACCTCATTTTTTGGGCAAACAAGATGCCAGAAGAATGGAGACGGAGTATATTAGTACCAATCTTCAAGAACAAGGGGGATGTTCAGAGTTGTACTATCGTGGACATAGCGATAGTATGGCTAACCAAGCTTTTTAACCTCATTTTTTGGGCAAACAAGATGCCAGAAGAATGGAGACGGAGTATATTAGTACCAATCTTCAAGAACAAGGGGGATGTTCAGAGTTGTACTATCGCGGACATAGCGATAGTATGGCTAACCAAGCTTTTTAACCTCATTTTTTGGGTAAACAAGATGCCAGAAGAATGGAGACGGAGTATATTAGTACCAATCTTCAAGAACAAGGGGGATGTTCAGAGTTGTACTAATTACTGTGGAATTAAGCGGATGAGCCATACAATGAAGCTATGGCAGAGAGTCATTGAGCACCGCTTAAGAAGAATGACAAGCGTGACCAAAAATCAGTTTGGTTTCATGCCTGGGAGGTCGACCATGGAAGCCATTTTCTTGGTACGACAACTTATGGAGAGATACAGGGAGCAGAAGAATGACTTGCATATGGTGTTCATTGACTTGGAGAAGGCCTATGATAAGATACCGCGGAATGTCATGTGGTGGGCCTTGGAGAAACACAGAGTCCCAACAAAGTACATTAACCTCATCAAGGACATGCACGATAATGTTGTGACAAGTGTTCGAACAAGTGATGTCGACACTGATGACTTCCCGATTAAGATAGGACTGCATCAGGGGTCAGCTTTCAACCCTTATCTTTTTGCCTTGGTGATGGATGAGGTCACAAGGGATATACAAGGAGATATCTCATGGTGTATGCTTTTTGCCATACAACATTGTGGGTCAAACAATTGTCCTGTAGAACTTGTCTTTTAGCTTTTGTGGCACTCTCTTGTCACAGAGAATGCCAGAAGCTTGGCGCCACTTCATCCATCCGGCTTTGATTTGATGGTTCACATCTTCATCAATACCCCCATCCTCCTGCAACATTGACCCCAAATATCGAAAGGTGTCCTTCTGAGGTACCACCTGCCCATCAAGGCTAACCTCCTCCTCACACCTAGTAGTACTGAAACCGCACATCATGTACCCGGTTAGGTGTGGCACAGTTAGGTGTGGCGGAGATGCGTATGTTGAGATGGATGTGTGGCCACATGAGGAAGGATAGAGTCCGGAATGATGATATACGGGATAGAGTTGGGGTAGCACCAATTGAAGAGAAGCTTGTCCAACATCGTCTGAGATGGTTTGGGCATATTCAGCGCAGGCCTCCAGAAGCTCCAGTGCATAGCGCACGGCTAAAGCGTGCGGAGAATGTCAAGAGAGGTCGGGGTAGACCGAATTTGACATGGGAGGAGTCCGTTAAGAGAGACCTGAAGGATTGGAGTATCACCAAAGAACTAGCTATGGACAGGGGTGCGTGGAAGCTTGCTATCCGTGTGCTTATTTTTTACATGAGAGTCAGTGAGATCTTATGGGTTTCACCTCTAGCCTACCCCAACTTGTTTGGGACTAAAGGCTTTGTTGTTGTTGTTGTTGTTGGTCATCTTGAAGACCTAATCGCCCCCGCAATCGCCAGATTCGTGGAGATACACAATTTCGGTTCGGACCAGAATCTCCGCTCGACCGGACCAGAATGTCCAGTCACAACAGAAGGTTTTGATGTATTTCTCGACCCAGATCGGACAGTCTGGTCCCAATTACCGGACAGTCCGGTAGCAACATGAGGTTTTGGGCGTTTGGCCATCTCCATGATTTTTGCAACATTGCACGTTTTTTGCTCTAACTTTTGCATACGATCTCGGATTAAGACAATTTATATATTAAAATCATCCCTTTCGACGAGACAACAATCTTTCATGTTAAAACTTTTTCCATCCGAGATCATCTTAATTGGGTTTTGTATCATGCCAAAATTTGGTGTTAACACATGCCCCCTGTTTTTCGGCAAAGCTTGCGCGCTGAAAAATAACTTGCAATACTTCGGTGTAAGGACGATGTCAATACTCCATCGGCCATTTATATGTGCTTAGGCCGATAATGATATATCGGCCATGTATTTGCTTAGGGCGATAGTTATATAGGCCACTTTGATTAGCAACACTATACATCTAATCTAATGTATGGTGATGTGGTAAAACCCTTGCATGATGTAAGAAGTTATATTGCGTCCATGGATCAAAATAAGTCCTTGGAGGGTAACCAATCATACCCGAAGATGAATTCCATGTCATCAACATCAATAGCATAGTTGGAGAATGTGGATAATATGTGGACCAAAGATGTTGAAACCTTCGGCTTGGTCGTTCATAGTTTCCACTCTTTTCCTTCTTCACCTTTGCCGCACTTCTTGCGATGGAATCTTGCACACCATTCTTGTTTGGAGTACTTTGGGAACCCATGCCATGTTCGACATAAGATGCGGCTGTGATTTTGTTTAAAGTAATGACAAGTCTTGTTTTACCTTGTGCACTTTCAGCTTCTTCTCTTGAGATTTGGCACTTGATTGACTCATCTCATTGTCTTTAGTAGCCAATGTCAACACTTTAATTTTATCCTTTAAGATCAAATCTGAAGTAGCACACTTACAACCATCTTTTTTAACGCGATAGACTTGCTCAACCACCTCCTTATTCTTCCTTGTGCTCCGGACCGATTCTTTTGGAGTGAAGCGGTCTTTAACATATGATTGTTTATTGAACGTGGGCCTTTTTGGAGCTGCATGATCTTTGTGAGATGGTCTAAAATAAGATGAAGAATGTGCACTTGAATCATACCTGTCCCATGGTGAATATGGATAAAAATTAGCATAGGGAGGTATCCATGGCATTGGCATTGACGGCCCAAAATATGGATATGAATATGATTCATTGAAATTTCCCCTTTGCCAATGCCGGTCCTCAGATTTGCGCCTGCGGAATGATCTTGATGCTTTTAAATTACTTGGCCGATAAGTAATCTTCTCCTCACTTATCTTCTGATATTTTTCCAATAGCTGTGCGAAAGTGACTTTTGACTTTTTACCTTTGCGCTTACCTCGGCCTTTGCTTTCTTTGGTTGTGCTTGCATCGATCTTTGGATTTTCTTGTTGCCCCCCCCAGTACTTGGCGTCTTCATTGCAACTTTGGTGGAATTTTCGCCCTCAAGAATATTATCATTGTGCTCTTGAACAACTTCCTTACTTGAAAGCTTGATCCCAATATCTGAAGTTTTTACTTTCTCATGTTTAAATGGACCAGCTTGAAGCAGCTGATGCAAAAACCGTTTGCCATCAGGACCAATCGGAATAGACCGGTCATCTCTTGGTGTCTCAACAAATTTCAGTCGTCCTTTGTCAATGGCCGATTTAACTATTTGACGAAACATATTGCAATCCTCAAAATTATGTTTGAACGAATGATGCAACCTACAATACATTCGTCCTTGAATTGATGGCTTGACATGGTGATCAAGAATTCTTATGTAATTATTTTTCAGCAACAAATCAAATATTTGATCACACATGCTTGAATTGAAGGTAAACTTTTTATTTTCTAGCCGATCTTGTTGTGAGAACGGCTTTGGAGTTAAGCAAACGAATGGTTCAGATTTTACGTCACCCCATTCGGCTATGCATTGTGTTTTGCATTCTATGTCCGATGTCTTTGAAAAACAAATTATACTATCATTGGTTTTCTCAATAGAGTATAACCTTGGCTTTAAATTTCTGAAATCAAAATAATTATAACATACGTGTCTCAATTGAGACCATGCGTAAGCCAAGTATGGAGCAAGCAAAGCTACCCAATTAAATATGAACTTCAAATAAAACAATGCGAAAAGCTTTGGCTGCAATAATAAGTCACTATCGGTCTCTTTGAATGGTACAATGTATTGACCGATATGCTTTGTAACAATTTTATTGCTAACAAGTAAATTAACCTTCATCATTGGTCTTTCAAAATTATTTATAAGATTTCTCCTAATAGATACATCAACAATAAAGTTGTGACCAAATCTGAAAATAGGTAAATCACTTGCTAGACATACCTCTTCATACACACTGGGAGAGCATGATGGTTGTATCACTTGAATAATACTTTGCTCCACTTTTGAATGAGTCTCTAATGCCTTGGCATCCTCTTTTTCTCCAATAGATTCGGTACACATGCTATTTGATTCGGCTTTTTCAATAACCGAATTTTCTTTGTTACCTGAATCAATACTTTTATATTTTTGAATTTGCAAGGCTTCTTGCTCTTGTCTAATTTTAGCCCACATCTCAGCTTGGCGACCTTTAAACTTTTTCATCGCAATTTCCATCAACTCCTCATGAATTGCCCCCAAATACTTTGAGGTTCTTTCAGCAATGAGGTGCCGACACTTTGCAATTGTTTAGGGGGTACACTGGATGGTACAACACTGGTCGAATGCATCATTTGCACAACTCTAGCTTTTACAATAGTAAAGTCATGAGGCCTCCGCCTTCTATTAGTTCCTGGCGAATATAGTTGCACAAATCCCAAGAGAATGTAAGCTTGTTCTCAATTACCCAGTCTGGATATAGTTGCCCCCCGATGCTTTTAGACTCTTTCGGCAATGAGATGTTGCCGAAATTCTATAGTTGTGTATGGGGAACATGATATTACATGGTAGTAGGTGAAGGCATTTGTGCTCCTGCAGAAGTTTCACTTATTCGGCCATAACCCTGAAGGTGCGGAGCCGAATTATGAATATCAACAGTTGCATATGGTGCCAAAAATTAGTAGCATGAGGTGTAGCATATGATGTTTGAGGGTAATTGACCGAATAACTAGTAGTAGTATGGCCAATTCCCCTATCCACCGGCATGTTTGGATTAACATACTGCAATATTTGCCGATGAATAAAAAGTTGGAACACTTTGTTGCATACTTTGGAAGTTCCTACATGTGGTGTCTCAACTTGATTAACTGAACTCATCATGTTGTTCATCGGCATATAGATTTGTGGGGTTGCCGATGCATGGGAGTTGGGATACATATGTTGCATGTTGCTAAAATTATATGAAGTTGGAGCATGAAGATTATTTTAAATCGGCTGTTGCGCATAATTAGATGCATGATTGATAAAACTAGGGCTAGCCGGCACATTATGCTCATTAAACGATCTAGCAACAACATACGCATTATTTGTATCTAAATAGTGAATTGGGTATTCATATTACCTTTGTAGATTACAAACCGTAGATGACGATCTCTTCGTAGCAAGAACGGGCTGGAGACCGCTCAAAGCTTCGTCCCCAGCGGAGTCGCCAATAAGTGTGTTCGCACACGAACATGTCACCGTGTACCTCCAACGCCGAGGGTGATGCACCGCAGCTTACGTCGAAGAAAACCCGTCTGGAAGCGCGGTGCGCAAGCAATCCGGCGGGCGCTTTTGTAGACCTGAAACCCCACACGTCCGGGAGAAACCCCGTCTGGGCGTGCGGCGGCTATGGGCTGCCCTAGGTCGACCTGATCACCCCCAGGGCCTTGAGGTTCGCCGCCCTGCAACAAGAAGAATGAACGAAGAACGAGGAAGAAGAACAAAGGCAGAATAAAAGTAAAGGTAAAAGTGGTAGATTGATTGTTCGATTGTGTGTTGTTTAATCTGCCGTCACCTCTCATCTATTTATGAACTCGGATTTAGGCAAGTCTGAGATAGCAGTTCGGTTTTTGGGTCTCACAAGCCACAAACGACCTCAGATGAAGATGCACCTAAAAGCAAATTTAACCGTTTCGACGAGACGAATAACTTTCGTGTTGAACGTTTTTTGATTTGAGGTCATCTTGAAGGCCTAATCGCCACCGCAAGCATCAGATTCGTGGAGATACACAATTTCGGTTCGGACTGTATTGTCCGCTCGACCGGACCAAACTGTCCGGTCAACATAGAAGGTTTTGACGTATTTATTGACCCAGACCGTACAGTCTGGTCCCAATTACCGGACAGTCTGGTAGCAACAGAAGGTTTTGGGCATCTGGCCATCTCCATGATTTCTGCAACATTGTGCGTTTTTGGCTCTAACTTTTGCATACAATCTCGGATTAAGACGATTTATATATTAAAATCATCTGTCTCGACGAGACGAAGAACTTTCATGTTGAAACTTTCTCCATCCAAGATCATCTTAATTGGGTTTTGTATCATGACAAAATCTGGTGTCAACAACATGTAAAAGAACCCACACATTTTAAGAATCAAATTTGATTGACAATCAGTGAAATAATATGTGGGGCATGGAATGGAAGTGGTATCATTGGATTTATATTTATAAGCATTTTCCAGTGATATCACTTTTTGTTTCACACATAAGGTGCATATTGCTCTGATTATTAGTCAAACTTGGATCTGTAGATGTGCGGCGTATTACGTGAAACTAAAGGCGGGAGTACCAAACACCAAACCAAGAATGTTTAAGGTTAGTTCCTAACTAGCACAACAGAGCACACATCCAGGAAAAGTGTACTATTGGGTGAGAAAGATGTATAGTTTGAGCTCTAACTGACGTGCATAGGCTACAAAAGTGACCACTAGAGTTGAAAAAATGCAGAGTGGAGCTTATTGGAGAGGGTCATTTTACATGCAACTAGTTGAAAAATGGATGGCGTCGGCGATGCCATATTCTCGAATATTGGGCCTTTCAAATAGCATTGTGAAATCAACCTTCTTTGTCATGCTATTTTCCAACTCAAGCCAATTGTGATGGCACTGAGTGAATTTGTGGAAAATAAATAAATTATAATAAGGCGGTAGGTATACGCTGTCTCAGTAGATGTATTTTATGGAAAAATGTTACCTAATTGATGCCTCAAAGCAGCTTTTATCAGTACCAACATGTCTCAGTCTTATATTTAAGGTTACCTTCTTTTTATCCATATTAAGGTTTGTGGAGGTATTAAGAGAATACATCAACTATATAAGATCATGCAATCACTTTAGTATTTCCAGTTCTGAGTAACCTCTAGATCTCTTTGGAAGCTCAGTTAAATGTTAGTGCAACCCTTTCTCATTGGCTCCCCGTATGTTACATATATGTGAGCAACTATTAAATATCTCGGTTAATGAAAAAATAATTCCAGTCTATACTTTTTAAAAACTAAATATGTTATGGCCTCTTTGATTTCCAGGATTTTAATGCCGTAGGAATAGGAAAACCATAGGATTGCAGTGTCATGCCCATTTGAATCCTACATGATTTTTGTTTGTTTGATTGCATCACACAAAGGATTCTTTCCAAGTGGTTTGAATGGATGCTAAAATTCCTATGGAATGGTACAAAGGAATCCTTAGGAAAAAATCCTATAGGATTCAATCCTATGTCTCAAACGCCCAACATAGGAAAAATTCCTAACGATTCTAATCCTCCAAATACCTATGGAATTCCTTATAATCAAAGATACCCTTAATAATGACGGTAGACTAGCTATTGGTGGTACTCAAAATTTATTTTTCTCTGCCAAAGGTGCTTGTAATCTTAATAAACAGAAACCATCATAATAATCTTCATACCTAGCCATGTTATCTCATTTGTTTTCTTTGTTGGCCCATAACTGATGTGTATCTTGCTAGGCCTTGTTTGAGAAAAAAAGCAAATCAATATATAGCTTCTACTGATTAAGATATTGGGCAGGTGTGTACACCAGATGATGCTTGTAGAATTGGCAAAATAGGTGAGCTTTTTGTGTACGAGAACTTCGGACGCGTTCCAGTTGAATCTGTTAGTGCTGGTGACATTTGTGCTGTATGTGGAATCAATGATATCATGGTTGGTGCTCTTCATGTTCATTCATATATTTAGTATATATTTACCCTTATAACCTGTTCTGATTTTTTTTTAAACTTTGCAGATTGGGGAAACTATAGCTGATAAAGTTTCTGGAACAGCGTTGCCCACTATCAAAATTGAGGAACCAACAGTTAGAATGTCTTTCTCCATCAACACTTCACCTTTTGTTGGAAAAGAGGTGTCTCAAAAGTTAACTTTAACTTACAACATTGTATCCCTACTTTTTAGGATCTTCTGCTGGAATAAAAAGAGATTTGAAAACTGGCTAAGAGAATCTTAATTATAACGCTTTTGGTCCAAATGAGAGTAATGCTTGTACTGCACATTGTATGCCCATGTAGGTAAGCTAAATGGAAGTAGTACTACGCTTTCCTGAAACTGAAATGCTTAGGAAGTTGAAGTCAGTGTATTGCACGGATGTAAAGCTTTACTCCATTGTGTTCCAATGTGGTGGAAAATGATCCATTAATTATTAAAGCTCTTCTGTCAAGAATGGCCTATTCTAATTCAATAGTTTATAGTAAATTACAGTAGTTGAGTTTCTTCTTTCTTAGTGCTGAAACTATGTCTCTCTTTGGCTTTATCCCAGGGGAAATTTGTCACTAGCCGAAATCTTCGTGATCGGCTATATCGTGAGCTTGAAAGGAACTTGGCTATGAAAGTAGAAGACGGGGAAACTGCTGATACATTTCTTGTTAGTGGCAGAGGCACACTGCACCTCACCATATTGATAGAGAACATGTAAGAACTTCTAACCTTTCGACATTATCAGCCACTTGGTATGTTCTCTAATTTTGGTATTCTCTTTAATAATTGCTTATAGGCGGAGGGAAGGATATGAATTTATGATTGGACCTCCAAAGGTCATAAACAAGACAGTAAATGGAAAGCTATTGGAGCCATATGAGGTATTTCCCTCCCTAAATGACAAAACTGAAATTTTGTATATATTTGATTTGATAGGTATGTACCCATGCCTTGCCACGGGAGCCAAAACAATTTAATGTATAAAGGCTAGGTCTGTGTTAAGGTGGAAGGGGGCGTAATTTCACCTTATATGGCATGGGGCAGGAAGGAAGCACTAAGGGTTAGAATTTTGATTTTGGCGCCATTATAATTTGGTAGCCTAGGTCATGCATGCTAAGTAAATTAATGTGATTGAGCGGCGTACGGGAAGGTGTGGTAAAATATGGCGCGGAATTGAGCGGCGTAATTCCATGTTATTGCAAAAGGTAAGTCAATTAAGGTGGAGTTGATGTAGTGCTGCAAAAGGTAAGTAAATTAATGTGATTTGAGTGGCGTACTGGGAAGGTGCGGCCAAATATGACGTAGTGAAAAAAAACCGGCTGGATGAAAAAATAAGTGGAGGGATGTGGTGGGAGGGGTGGAACCGGTTGACGAAGAGTTCTACCTCGCAGGAAAAGGAATGCTACTTATTTTTTAAGTAGTAGAGATAAAGAGGTTCTTGGAGTGCCTAAACTTGCGCTCGATGGACACCCCCACAGAGGTGCTGCCCACAGTGTCCTTGTACAGTCCCATGAAGCACATGGTCACAAAGCTTGGCAGCCTCCTCGGCGACCTCCGCGCCAACACCCCGTTGCAATGCTGCATCTGGCTCGTGGCCACAACCAGGTACCAGGCCTACAACATAAGAGGCCCCGGGTAACAATGTATCGAAGAGATAAGGCCTCTAGGTTATACGAAGCATACATATAACACAAATCGATGGCTAGCACAGTGCCTATACACTAAGGGCCTGTTTGGTTGCCTGTATCCAGCCCAACCAGGCCCTGGCAGTGCAAAATTGGCCCGTTTGGTTGCTTGGGCTGCATTAGCTTCCTGGCCCACACGAACCATAAAGCAATCTTGGGCTAGGTTGAGCGGGAATGGCCAAATCGGCCATTTTTTCCAGAGCTACATGTGGCTCTCGCCTGCATGCCTGGGGAAGTGTAGGAGACGGATGGGAAGTCCCACCCCTCTCGCCTCATTGCCCAAACGCATTCACACCTCACTATTTCACCACCCCTTTGGTGCCTCCGATGACTTCTCCACCTCCACGCCGCCCCACACCCATTCCTGCCGACCCCGAGAACCGCAACCACTGGGT